>NC_056745.1:763796915-763806915 GCF_019279795.1 Protopterus annectens
GAAGATTTAGATTATAAAGAATATTGTTGGCAAGTAAAATTTAAATGCATGCGTTTTCCCTTTTATCAGTGATAAAGAAAATTTTAGAATTATGTTGAAGATGAAAGGGTTAAGGCACTGATGTTGTTGATGTGATTTTAATATATCATAAGTGGTTGAAATAATGTGGGCAACTTGGTCTGATGAAGTTCGATATAAATGAAAGCGCTAACCAGTTGCATTATTTGTGTTGATTTTTATTATAAGTGTTAGTCATTTTTTCCCTTTGGTTTGTTTCTTTTATGGCTTAGTTTTGAGTCTTTATTTTATTATTTTATTTATCTCTGTGTTGTATTTAATATCTGAGAAGAACTGTAATTCAGATAACCAGGGTTTGAACTCTCAATTTTAGTTATATATGCTTGTATTCTTGAGTTAAAGATTAATGATTTGTACCCATTTTGAAGTTTTAGTAGCAATGAATTGTGGTCTGAAAAGGGGCAGGGAGTGATTAAGAAATAGTTTAAGTCATGGGCAGCAAATATTTTATCTATTCTAGTTTGGGTACCAAATCTGTGATCTTGATGGGAAAACAAAGATGCATCTTTTAAATTTGAAAGCATCTACAAGATGAAATGGTTCTACCCACTTGTTTAAAGCTTTTGATGCAGCAGATGTACACAGTGGTATTTTATTTGTAGTTTCATAAATAGCAAATATACAGTTAAAATCTCCTCCTAATATTAAGTTGCTTTTAGAATTATTTGAAATAAAATCCAAGTGTTTAACAGTTCCTGTTTAAATGCCTGGGAACCAGTATAGATTGGATAGGGTCCATGTTCTGTTACTATATTTAACTATTACTAATGTCATAAGGCCTTCTTTATATTCATGCTTGTAAATGATTTCTGGGTTAATCACATTTGTTTTCCATAAAATTGTTACCCCTTTTGCCTTTGTCTTATAAGTGGATTGCACCAATATCATATATTCCTTAGGATTCCATTTGTAATTGTCATTTGATCTGAAATGAGTTTCTTGAAGGAAGACCATTTGTGCTTTGTTCAGTTTTTAATATTTAAGTAGAGTTAATCTGTTGATAGGATTGTTTAAGCCATTCATATTTTAAAGAAGTTAAATCCATCTTGGGTTATTCAGACTATGTATATTTTGTTTTATTATAATTATTAAATATTTTCCCGAGTGTTTACCAATAAAGTAATGTTTTAGTCAGGCATACTAAAAATGTTTTTGTGAAATAAATTTAAATTAATAAATGTTAACAAAACTAAGATCTGCACTAGCCATGGAATGAAAATCATTCCTAATCTGATGTATAATCCTAAATCCATCAGATTATCAATCATACCTTGACAATCCAGAACATCTGAGCTCCATAAATTGAATTATCATATGGAGAATATCTGTAATGGGAATAAGCAATATTTATATTTTGAACAGGTATAGTACTATTGTAGATTAGATAGAATTCTAATACAATATAAAGTCTACTTATTGTATAAGCAATTAATAATATTTACATGAAAGATGACTTATTTAACATATTCAAGTAATGAAGTCTTTCAAAACTTATTACTTAATATAAATAGATGGTAAACACCTGATGTCTACAATACAATATATTTAACTGGATATATCAGAAGTTATATTTCATTGTTTGCCAGTATTTAAGGAATCACTTTGTTGCTAACTTACTTAAAACATCACGTTTGTTTTATGTGAACAGTGATGAAAGTTAGTGCATTTTAATTCACTGCATCCCCCCCCATTTTCTACAATGAGTGAAATTATAGGTTAAAAACAAATTCACTTATTGTGATTTAATGATTACAAGTTTTCTTTCCATATTCATAAATTGCCATTTTATGGCATATACTGTTAGTTTTTAGATTTAAATGGCAACATTCTATTTTTTTATTTTGTGTAATCAGCAAAGGTTTAAACAGAGTGATTTTATTGTCAATTTAATACTATTTGTTCAGAATGTGATTATTACATTCTATGACATTCCGAGTTCAGGCTTCTATTGTTTCCCACAAACAACTTTATCAGTTTGTCATGTATAAAACATTAGTTACCTTGGAAACGGCTGAAGTATTGTGTATGGTCAAGATGGGTTACAAAACCACAATTACAAGTTAAAGCAGTTGTATTACTTGTTATGCACATTTACTTATATGAGAAAGTTATCACACTTCCCCTTGATGTTCAATATAGTGCATGTCATTTATGACAAGTTAAAAACAGTAGTGTTATACATAAGCCCGTTATTATTAGTGTCTATTGTCACTTTAATACTATTTGTTCAGAATATGATTTACATTTTTTGACATTTCAAGTTCAAGCTTATTGTTTCTCTTGAGCAACTTTTGTCAGTTTGATCTCCTGTATAAACATTAGTTACCTTGATAACTGCTTAAGTATTGTATATCATCAAGATGGGTTACAAAAACTACAATTCATGTTAAAGGAATTGCATGACTTGTTATGCATATTTAATTTTACAAGAAAATCATCATGCTTCCCCTTGATGTTCAATGTAGTGTATGTCATTTATGACGAGTTAAGACAGTAGTGTTGTACACAAGCCCACTGCTTCATCTTGTATGACAATTACATATTTTGTCTAGATTTACTAAAATCAAACATTACATAGCCATTTTTTGCTGTTGCTTAGTTATTTGAGAGACCACAAGCTGTAATGCTTATTCTTATTATTTGCTCCTTCCAAGCATGCTTATACAATCCATAGACTTTAAATTGAAACCCTTCTAGTTGATTTGTTATAAGTATATTTCCATCCTTACATACACACACACATCAGTACTTCAAGCAAAAGCAGCAATGCCCATCCAGTTTTGCCAGAATACCATTCACTAGTTCATGTGGTGTGTTTCCAGGCTGTTCTTAAATATCCAAACCAATATTTATCCTGTTCATTTTATCAGCCTGTTCCATGCAGTGGCCACTGTGCCAGGGAACTACTCACATCTTCCATTCCCACAGATATTTCCACTGATGACTGTCTAGCACTTCCTGGTAAGCCCAAACATCCCTAGAATCCACTATCCCCATATGCCCAACACGTCTGAGCAAGCTCACCTTCCTGACCACTGCAAAGGGTACTGCACAAGACCAAGTGCTCTTAGTCTTTCAGAATAACTCAGGCTTGCACTCTTATGTAAGTCCTTAATGTGTTTGGACCAAAATACATTTTAAATCTAAAATTGTGCTTCTTTCTTTCTTTCTTTTTTTTTTTTTTTTTTTTTCAATAATCAATTTAATGAGCTAAATGAAGTGTTGGGAGGCCATCAATATATGTACATGTGGTTTAAAACAGCCCTTTTATTTATATATTTTTATCTCTCTCTCTCTCTCTCTCTCTCTCTCTATATATATATATATATATATATATATATATATATATATATATATATATATATATATATATATATATAAAATGTATAAAACTTTTTTTTTTTAAACCAAAAACGTCATTGCCGATAATCATCTTGGGGGCTCCTCAGAGCCATTAAGCATTATCGTCTCTGTTACCATAGCAGCCTGGGAGCGTCTGTTTCTGTTAGTGTGTCTGTGTACTGCATACCAGAGGCTCACAATGCACATGAAGCAAAGCTTCACTTCACTGCAACCTCTAGCCTAAATTCCCTCCCTTTCAGCAAGGCAGTAGCCAGGAAAAGAACAGAGAGCAAACGGATAAAAAAAAAAAACTCCCAACAAGCCGCCACAACAAGAGAAAACACATTGCTCCAGCCTTCCCACCTCTCACTCAGCAGATGTATAAACAAACTATTCTCTGCCAAAATATCCCATATCACAGTTTTATCCCACCCACTTCCCCTGGATCCAGGCGAAAACACCAAATGTCTCTTCCCAATACACAAACATCAGTAAACCTCTATCACAAGCCGCAACCCACAGCTTCCCGGAGACTAAACTGGCAACATACAACAGCTGCCAGACGAGCTGCATCCACACACACCATATCAGGCTTAATCAAACAGCACTCAAAGTTATGATACCTGCCATAATTGATATTAACTATGTTTAGACAGAATAATTTTGACATTTATTCTAAGAGCTTGCTACTATTATTTAACCAGGATACACATGACATTTCTAAATCATACTTTAGCTGAAGAAGCCATTGGTCTCCATGTCAGCATTTTTTTTTTTTCAAAACTCTCTACTGTTACTGCTATTTTATATATGATGATTTATTACATTTGAGTCTGAACTCTCATGAATGGTACCTTGTTGAATTAGTTTTGTATCTTTCGGCTTTTCCCGCTTGGGGGTCACCACAGCGGAACTCTGTTCCGCTAATGATTGGTAGTGGATTTTTGCGTACTGAGTTATCGGCCCTGACGCACAACTTTCAATGAAGGCACGCCCCATTCACGTATGCCTCCACACAGAAGACGCTCTAGCTGAGAATCGAACGGGACAACGTCTTGCTATGAGGTGACAACGCTGCCGCAGCACCACCACCGCAGTTAATTACTTAAATTATTACAAGTAAAAACAATGAAAAATGAACAAGATAAGTATTCATGGAGTTCAAGTAGGGGAACAGAAACTTCTATGTTTGTATTATATGTTGCTTTGTTTGGCTTGTATATAATGTAAATAGTAACCCATCTTGACCTACCTTTGTAAAGAATTATTGGACTCTGAGCATTCTGAATAAATCATTACTGTTTCGCAGTTATTTAAGAAACCCTCCTTTTTTTTTTTTTTAAATAAAAACAGATGATGAGTGATGTACCATATCAGTTGATTCTTTGAGTGATGTAGTAAGAGTTATTTTTTTGGGACCGCTATCTTTGAATCAGTTTTTTATTTCTTCTTTCTAGCATCAGTCCAAGGATTGGTTTATTTTATTCTTTTAAGAGTAGGGGCTATCCATTCCATTTCTTCTGGGATAGACACTATGTTATGTTTGATGAATATAGTAGCTTCTTCCAAGTCATTAAAGGTTCTCATCTCATTGGCAAAAAATATTTTATCTTTGCTGGAAAGGCCAGCTGTGCTTTAATGTTTTGTTTCAACAGTTTTATTATTGGGCAGACTGTTTCCCTTGCTCTAGTATTCTAGAAGAATAATCATTGTCAAACCTTTATCGGGCTTTGATTGTATTTTAAGGGCGATTTTCTCCAAGCAGATATTAATATTAGTTCCTTGTCCAGAAATGAAAGAAATTTTATAACTATGGATCTAGGTTAACTATTTGAGTCAGTAACAGGTTTCCTTAGTGCTCTGTGCACCCTTTCAATTCAAATGAAAGTCCCTCTTTCAAGCCTAAAATTTCTGGAATCCAGGTTAAGAATGAAATGATGACTTCTCCTTCAGAGTTTTCAGGCAGACCAAAGATCCTTACGTTGTTTCTCTTTTTCCTGTCTAAGTCATCTATTTTGTTAAGCAGCCATGTATTCTGTTTAAGCAAAAATTATTTTTGGAATTCATCCACTTTGAGTCTCCCTTCAGTGTCATTTAGAGAAGTCTCAAATTTGTTATTTTTGTATGATGTTGCTGTAATAGTTCCTTAAGAGTATCAGTCTGTTTTTGAGAATTTAATTTGAGGTTTTCCAAGTCATTTTAAAGCCATCCATCTTCAAAGATCATTCCTGTAAGGTAGATGTCATCAATTGCTGATATTTTTTTTCAAAGCAGCATCTGGATGAGAATTCCTTGAGTTCTTCATATTCAGTGACTCCATATATCTCCAAGTTACTTGACAAGAACATTTTTGTACATTTTTTACCAGAATTTATATTTATGTAGTTTTAGTAGTTTATAAATTTCTGACGTTTTAAACTTGAAAATAATATTTTCCTTTATACTAGTTTATGGAGCTCTCAAAATTCACTGCCCTCAGTTGGCCACCCAGGCTCCACCCCCAAACTGTTCTGTTTGAGGGCTGCAAATTCCCATCACCAGACTGGTTATTGTCGTGTTTGCTGGTCTGAGCTGTGACTAAGGCTGAAATAGTTTCCTCAAGTCAGGTTGGCATGCAGCAGTCCTTTGGCTTCACACACCTTGGCCAACTGTTACTTTGTGAGTTTGCATAATCCTCTGCTGACATCCTTGCCTGCTTTCCCTAACTTAACTTTTAAAAAAAAAAAAAAAAAAAAAACTGTTGCGATTTGAAACCCTGACTGTTTACCTTGTGGCTGCTGAGAATACACACCTTCAGTGACAACTGCCTACAAGCTACAGAAGTTCAATAAATACTTATTTATTTTTATTTTACATTTGTTTACTGGGATAGTCTGTCTGGGTGTAAGCCCTTTTCAGCTGAGGCCCGGGGAAGAAAAGCACCAAAATAAAAATATACATTAACAATTGTGTTACAAAACATGGTTACATGTATCCATTGACAATTATTGAATCATAGCACATTTAGAGTTTAAGTAGCAACGTGAGAAGATTTACTCCACCTTTTTTTTATATATATATATATAAAGCATAGACATGGATTTATACGTTACATTTTTGGAAGAGATGCCTTTATTTTGTGGATTATGAAGATAATAATTGTATTGCCTTAGTCTCTGTAGGACGTTAGTGCTGTTAGCTCTGTTAACCTAGATTGATATGGGGGGGGGGGGTTAGAGGTAGGGGAATGGTAGAGAGGAGAGGGATCTGTGATGGTGACTATTTTGGAAGAAGGGAGTATGCAGGGGGAGAAGTATGCAGATACAAACTAGCCTGGACTGATAGAGGAGCAAATCCATTTGCTAGAGAGGTGGGGTTTTTTTTTTAGCATTTTTTTGAATTTTATTGTGTTGGTAGTGTTCAGAATATGTTGGGGAATTGTTTCAGATTTTAGTATAGGGCATCTCCAGCTTTGTTGTATCCACAGCACTGCTTACCAATATTTGATGTCCTCATTTTTCCTCCTTGATTACCGGCCCAGAGTGGGGACATGAGCCATGTATGCAGAGTATTCACAGTCCCTTTGAACAACTTCCCTCACAGATAAGATTTTGACATGGTAGCTGTTATTTCTACTTTGCTTTGTTTTATAGTATACATTTTATAGATGGCACAACTGTTGATACTTTTTTTTTCTTTCTTGTCTGAGCTAACATTCCTTAACAAAATGAGTAAAGGATGCTATTTGAAAATCTAATCTCTGCTATTCCCAGACATGACTGTCGAGCATTTGCTTTCTCATTTTGTTGGTTTTGAATATCAAGTGCAGGACACACATTTTCGTATTTGAAAGGGAGATGAGTGGATGTCTTGGCTTATGGGTCTTGTTTTGTCTGAGTGCTTTCATTGAATTGTCAGACTTAAACTGTCTACTTGCGTCATGGCTAATTGCATCCTAGGATTATCAAGCTCTTCTAACAATTCATAAATGTTTAACAAACATAGCTACTTAGTCTGAATGTTACTCTTGGTCTTGTTTCTGCTGATTTTAAGTAACGTTTGTGAGGTGTAGTGTACTATGTTTGTTCTAACTATTTTGGGGAAAATGGATCACATGCTCTTAGAATATTTTTAACTGCAGCCTTTTCTGATTTTATTTCTCATTTGTACCATTAAGAACAATTATTTTTTTCTTTGAGCATACATTGCTTGTGTGTCAGTATCACTTTCCAATGCAACAATTTTGCTTGCTTTTAGGGTTTCGGGTATTGTGCCATTTTTTTACTGGCATCTTTTACAAGACGATCTGTTAATTCATACTGTATATCTATAATGGGGGAACATCTGAAACTTCTTAAGCAGGCCAAAAGTTTTTCCTGATTATAGCTCCCATACTACCTGTCTTACTGTTTTAAAGGCATATTTATTACTGATGTTTGGTGCAATCTTTGCTGGAAATATGCTGCATCATTTCTAGAAATCTCCCACAGTACATTATCTTTCATTCAGCATTTGAACAACTATTTTTTTTTTTTTGTTTTAGTTAAATTTCAATCTCTGTGACACTAGATAATGGCCCATGTATTTTCAGAATAATCCAGGTTTGCATGTGTTATTTTAGTTGGAAGTATGCAGTCTTAATCTGTTGAGTAGACTTCATCAGTATGTCATGCTGTCCTGGTATCTGACCCCATAGTAACTGATTGCATGCACTTTTCTCAAGCCTTCAGTTCTACAGGCATGAGTTGTCTAGGGTACCTTTTGGTGCTAATGAAATACCAAATATCAGGCTGAGAAACCTGTAACCACCTTAATTGCATTGTTTTACCTGCAAATAAGTAATGTGCACTTAATATTGAGAAATAATTTTGTATATGGTATTCTTGAACCCACTGCTGAACTGTAAGCAGTAGCTAATGCTCTCTAGTAAGCTGTTTGAGCTTAATATATGTTGGCTGTCTTGCCTTTCTTCACAATGCTAACCACTGTAGCTCATTCTGTTAGCATACTGCTATCAAGTGTCACTAATTTTCAGTGACATCCCTGATTTTGACCCAAATTTTAGCTCTGTCCCTCTGAATCCCTCCTAAAACTACTGACTTTGGGCAGAAAGGTGGTGAATTGCACTTAATGAATAATGACAATAATTAAGAGTTGCACTGCTTTTACTTCAGAAAAGGTGTATAAATTCATATGCTCTGATTCTCTCAATGTTTCAACTTAATGGCATTAATATTTTAAAGGTGTCCCTGGTTGTCCCTGACTTTTTTTTTTATTTCTTGACTTTCCCTGATTCTGTTCAAATATGTACCAGATTGGTTGAGAGGTCTGCTATGTATGGTTCAGTTTTTGCCCTGTTGTACTTGAGTGCAGCAGGTAACTTTCTTGGACCATGGATCACTGGCACTGCATCAGATTTTGTCTGTATGTGGGAGTTTTGTGGTAAGTTTTCCAAAGCCTGCCAGCAGCACAGTCATTTGTGCAGACATAAGGCTAGCCTGAAGTATCAGATATGTGTAATTATGCACATGCCATCTAGGCCTCTTGGTACTGTACATTTCTTAATTCCTAGCTTCTCACAAGTCGCTTAACCCAAAAATATGTAGATTTCACATGTGCAGCCTTTGGAAGAAGATTCTTTTGATTGTTCTACCTGCATCTCAAAGTTTGTGCTTAACCTATTCAGATCACTAGGCGGCAGCATTAAGGTTAATGTGCACAAGGCTATTTTTATCACCTTCTTGTCAGAATATGCTTTTAAACAATTAGAACTAGATTATCCTCTGCATCTGGGTCTAAATCCCTGTCCTCAAATTCTTGACACTTCTAGCTGCCCATTTTGTATGCCTATCTCATTGTCTCTGCAGTTAAGTTTTACTGTATTCTTTTCACTTAAATCAAATTGGTTGAGAGTCGCTACTGTTTTCATGCTTCAGTTCACTTTTGAACATCGTGTTTCTCCAATTGAAGTTAGAAAGTGGCACTTTTCTAACACAAGTCTGTGATTTTTAAATTCATGTCCCTGGTATGCTTTATAGTTGGTACCCACTGAAGGCCTGAATTTAAAGCCTGTGAGCAACTTTTTTTCTGAACTTGTAGATTTTGTTTTTTTCATATCCATTACATTTAGTTTTTGTTTGCCTTTCTTTAATTTTATTTTACATACCCATTTTAATCTGTTAACTGTGTAGTTACTCCACACGCATCCACAGCTTCTGTTATGGTGAGGCATGTGTCCGAGAAAATTGTGCTGCTCACTAAATTCAGTTTGGGGATTTGTTCTTGACAACAGTGATATGAACGTAGTCTGCTTTTTAGAGCTTTTGTTAATGCGATGATAGTATGTCTGATAGCAGCAATTTGTTAATGCGATGATTGTATGTCTGATAACAGCAATTTCATAATTGCTGTTTTTATTATTGGAATTTAGAATGCTTTTTATTGAAATTGGCTTTGTGGCTGTCTCTCTCTGGTTCTGTCATGTTCACGTGAGACAGAGGAAAAAACACCAAGCAAGCCTCTGTGTTTTTCCATAGTCTCATTAATGACAGAAGGACAATATTTTACTTGAAAAATAAAAATGACAGGAAAATATTTGACT
>NC_056745.1:763824415-763839415 GCF_019279795.1 Protopterus annectens
CTTGCTTATACCTGCTACAGTGGTTAGTTTGTCATTTGAACCTTGCCTAAAACAGGCACTATAAGGGTGACAGGTGCAGGCCATCTCTGGCAAAGCATCGTGGTCTGTCAGTTGTCATCCCAGGTGGACAGACACTGGATCACCTTAGAATGATACCAGAAGCTTAGCCAATTGTTGGTCAGTCATTTTGTCCTTGTATTGTCGTATCATTCTGGGCAATGGCAGGATGCTACTTTGGGCTACCTGCCTGGGCTACATTATCAGATATCTCCTCCATGTCTTTTCATGTAGTCCAGGAAGGTAAGTCTCGGATCATTCACACCAACATGGACAATGACAGAGTCATATTTGTACTTGTGGCTTGACCTGAGTGCTTGTGTTATGTGGTTGATCCTGGCACCTGACAGGCAGCTGACAGTAACTTTCTCCTTGTTTAGCCTGGTGAGTGGGAACATCAGTGAGCCAGACTAGTCACCTATGAGTGGTGTGTTGGATATGTTGTTTTGCCTTATGGGCTGAGGTTGAGTGGCACACTGATTTTGTGCGCAGTGTGTTATTTGGGTAATGTTGAGGGGTGGTGGCTGCTTGCGTTTCATCTTTGGAGGTCTCTGGGCAAGTTTTTGAGAGCCTCCACAAATGTAGGTGTGTTTTGTTATTTTTTATGGGTTTTGGTGGACTATGTGTTGTGTGGTGCGGTGCAGGTGTTTTGACTGTTTAGTATAGTCTCTTGGCTGGAGAGAGCTTGGCTTCCAGTTTTGGCTATACAGGTGCATCTCTCACAGGTTGTAGTGCTGGATGGTAAGAACAGAGGGTTGTCAGTGTACATGAGGCAATTGCTACATTGTCCCAAGATGCCCAGATTCATCAGGTGGACAGGGGAAAATAGCAGGAGCTGACCCTTAGACATGCCTGGATAGGTGCTTATTAATTTAAATACTAAAAACTGCTTTCCTCCTAACAAGTGAGGAAAGTTGAATGCTGCAGTAATTTGTAGATTTAGTGCTTGCGACGAGTTTTGATCAAGTGCTGAGCACAAAAACAGTTTTGAGTGCTAACCCTAGAAAACTGGCTAGTTCTAAGGGAAAATTAGAAGAGCAGACTTTCTGGCGCTGGGAATAGTTTAACCCTAGTTAAACAGTGCTGCACAATGCGCAAAACTTTGCAAACGCGGGTTTTTAAACAAAGATGAAAGGGATAGAAATGGCCCAAAATGGACAATAAAACTACTGATTCTGAATTGAAACCAATCCTCTAGCGACAGGCTGCTCAAAGTGCACTACTCTCACTGATGAACAGAGAAGCTTCCTTCTATCTTAGTAAGGTTTAGGCAACACAAACTAAAAAAAATCCCTGAATTCAGCAAAATCTGAAAACTGGACTCTACTGGTTATAGAAAGGTGGGAAACGAGGGATTTCTAAATCTGAACAGTTAAAAGGTGCCAAAAATATACTTAGCTGAGAAGCACACTCGGTCAGAACACAAGGAGATTTTTACTGAAGTGCAAGGGGAGGAAGGAGGAGCAGAAGATAATAGGGTTAAAAACCTAAGTGGGTTGGCCTTCTCAAATGTTCTCTCTCTATTAGGTAGAATGAACATTAGACTGGGAGGAGTGTCCCAGATCAAATTTACAGTAGGGCTGGGCAACTGCAAAGCCACCAACTATAACAAACACCACTGGAATCTGGTGGGTGAGGGGGAGAAATTTTGTTTCAGTACATATCTGAAACAAAAAAAAACAATGGCAGCAAATATATAAAATAATTTTGTCAGGCAAAAATTAAGACAATGCAGAACTCTGAAAAGAAGTGCCAAGAAATATACTTATCAGTGTTGCATTTCCAGTTTGTTTGAGAGTACTCTTTAGTCCCGAATACAAGGGGTTTTGAACAGTGTATGCAGGAGTTTACAAATGGGGACTATTCGGCAAGCCTTGAAGCAATCAGATTAAAAAAAAAAGCCTATTTATTTATATATATAAAATCCTAGCTCGCTCTCAAAATATAAATATATAATCTCTCTGTCTCCGTGTATCTTTGTTTATCTATCTTTCTGTATTTATATGCATCTGTGTGAGAGTGTGTATTTATAATTTTTTTATATATATATAAAATTTATGTATATACATGCACACTATATCTCACACACAGATACATACACACTTTTTTATTTAGAGATTATATATATATATATATATATATATATATATATATATATATATATATATATACATATATATATATATATATATATATATATATATATATGTGTGTGTATATATGTGTGTGTGTGTGTGTGTGTGTGTGTGTGTGTATATGTGTATATATTACACATACTGCAGAGCAAGGGTACTGCCATAGGAGAGTAGGATGCAATTTGGAAAGGCAGAGGTAGTTTGAATAAAACAGGAGTGAGGAATGAGTGTGAAAATGGGAAAAAGTTTGGTAGGTGTAGAAGGGTCTTGCATAAATCTGAGACCGCTTGATGGCACAAGACTGACAATTTTAAATGAGACCTGAATCGTTTGCACGCATACATAGGAAGTTCAAGGTATGGTAGAACTGGGACTCTTAATACATTATACCAGCGTTTTAAGAATCCATGGAGTTATTGCAGGAATCCGTTAAGTAGGGAGTTCTGTATAGAAGAGTGACTTGTGAGGACACTTGGAATAGCTAGCTGCCAAACTGCATTAACTGACAGCAACCTCAATAGTCTAACATAATGTTACTGTAACTATGTATATAGTTTTGTTACTTGACTGTTATCAGTTTGGTGTAGACTGGGAAGGGAATTTAAAATCAAGACCGATTTGTAGCTCAGAACTGTATAGTAAGGTCAGAAGATGGACATTACTGCAGAAAAGTTTTTCTCAAATAACTACTGCCATACCTCTCAACTATCCAGATTTATGCCTCATATTGTTGGTCTGTTCCTGACAAAATATGGGTTTTTCTGGCAAATACCTGAGAATTGACGTCACTAAATAATAGGCATTTGAGTTCTATACTTAATATAATTCAGGAGATACATGATAATGCAAAACCTGTTATTCTAGCAATGTTTAAATCTCTCCCTATTTTTGGGCATTTGCGTCCCCCGTCCCCCCATTATTTCTGTCTTTGTCCAGATTTCTTGTGCTAAAAGGTTGAGAGGGTATGTGCCTACTGCTAAAATTGTTTACTGAAACAATTCCAAAAAATGCATTATTGTATCATTTGGGAAGTCCTCTATCCCAGGAACTAGCACATTAACAATATGCCCTTGATAGCTGACCCCATTTGTTCAACTTTTGACAAACATGTGCCCATAAGAAACTTTCTATATTGCACATCTTATAAACAAAGGGATTGTCTAAATCTTGGGATGTCATTGTACCACTTTACAACCCTCATTACCAGCCATTGAATATCCTGCCCTCTTTGGCATCTATCTGTCCAGATAGATGCAACAACTGGAATGCCCACAGAGAATGCCTTACTAAAAGGACATAAGCCCTAAATCATCTTTTGCATGGACTGACTCAGCAGTGTCACTATACTCTGTATCCTACACACTACAAAGAGATGACCTGTGTCCTCCAACCCATTACTGATGACTTTACTGCACATCAGCAAGTCAGACTGCATCAGAAACACTTTGTTTAGGAATCTAAACCCCTTCTGCAGCATCAAGGGAAAGGTTTGGAGGGAAGATATTGAGTATTAAGTTGATTTCTTTGGTGCCCATATAACAGACAGGAAGCTGAACTCTCTTCCAAGACTGGAAGCAAGACTGCATCCTGCAGTTCCTGATTCTAGGTCACCTCTTATTCACCATTACCAGTAATGAGGACAATATTTTATTTAAGCTTAAGAAGTAAAAAGTATATGTAAAATTTAAAAAAAAAAATAAATTGTTTTGTACGGAGTTGCTCTAAAAAGTTAAACATAAGGAAGAACAGTGCAACCTTTGCAAAAGAAACGCAGGTGAGCTGATTTCAGAAAAGCATTAGAGGTTGGTTTTGCCGTTTCCTTCTACCACTTTTGGTACCTAATCACAGTCGGCAAAACCAATCTTGAATGCTTTTCTAAAATCAGATTCTTGTGTTTCTTTTGAAAGATTTCACTCTTCCTTAATTTCAGCTTTTTAGAGCAACTCAATAAAAGCAATCTTTAAAAAAAAAAAAAAAAAAAAAAAAAAAAAAAATTATATTTTTATTTTCCTTTTTTTTAAGAGGCGATTTTCAATAAACCTACCATTGTTTTCTCCTGCAGCTTTCAGGAATGACTTGCATTAAAAGTCTTCCTACTTTTTTCCCGCTAAACTACTGGAAGTGAGAGAATTGGAATTTCCGGATCCGCAGCTTTCTGCAAGATTTCTTTAAAACCCAAGATTTTCTGGAGGGTACAGTTAAATCAAAATTCCATTAAGCATGTTTTTATACTTCCAAACAAATTCTTGGAAGCAAATATATTTTTTTACTTCAGATGTTTCCTCAATTTTGGTAGATATTTCGCCTGTAAAAAGTCTTAAATGAGATGGAAGAAATTGGGTCCAACCTTCATGAGGTCCATATTGCAACTTAATTCTGTGGAAGAACTATGTACCACAGGATAATATCAGTACATGATATATTAGAGGTATAAAATTATGAATCGCACCTAACATATTGCTCAAGTCATTCAAATTGATCTGTGGTCTGGTTTGATTTTAATATCAATTCTGACACTTATCACAGATTCTAAATGACATGGAAAGATTATATTCACTGAAAAATGGAAGGCTGTCTTAGTGGAGTGATTTCGTTTTTGGATCTAGTTAAGTGTTCCATATTTATGACGAGATTTTCAGGTATGTACAAGATGAGAAAAAATTAAGTCTCGTAAGTGATATTTCACTTTTTCCTCATACTCCATGTTAAAAAGGAATCAATATCCCCCCCACCCCCATTGACTTGATGCTGCTATTCCAATTGACTAATCTTGAGTGAGTCAATATCTTACAGTGGTGGTATGCAGTTTAGTTTCAAGAGTTTGTTCCCACTTTGAATCGCTATTAGTTGGGTGCCATCATTGAAAACAGTGGTTTAATCACACTGCTGGTAAGTATATGATGGTCTGAGCACCAGTAAATATAGCGAATTTTCCACATAAGTGATGCTTCTGAGTTTGTCTTGTATTCTGCTGAAGTGCTGCATTAGTGTGGTTCTTTAGTCTGTTCTGGACTGATTATTCTGGTTCAAGGTTTTCAAAATGGAACCGCTAGTAGAGTTTTGTTAAGAAGTTGCATAGCTCTCAACCTCATGACACACAAAATCTGGACAAAACCAAAACTGATGGTGAGTTAAGACCCAAAAAATAGGGACAAATTTGAAATATTGCTCTTGTAAACTTAGTTGCTAAAGTAAAAGGTCTTGTGTTACCATGCATTTTATGAAGGATATGAAGTCTGAAACTCAAATGCTTGCCATTTAGTGAATTCATTTCTCACTGATTTGCCACAAAAATTCAGAAAAAGACAAGTGTTATGAGGTACAAGTCCAAAAATGAGGCAAACACAGGGAAAGTTGAAAGATGTGTAACTGTCATGTCATTAAGTAAAATTTTTTTTTTCTTTAGTTTGAAAATGAAAGGTTGGCATTTTAGATTGTTGGGTGCCATAAAATTCCTCTGTCTGAGATTCGGACTGCTGTTTTGCAGACAGGATGGATTATCTCAGTTGGGTGCAAAAGACATCATTGCATCCATCTCCCTTTATCTTGACAGAAAATATTTTGTACACCAGACATTCCCTTTCAGCTGGTATAGTTGGATATAAAGATGGTCCCTAGTACGTGCCTGTCCTACAGTGATCTGGATCCTGGGTAACCATGTCGACTACATCTTTTTGTCAGTGTTCTAGACCTTTTTGAAATTTTCCATGATGTCTTCCCCAGACATATGATTACATTCTGACTGGCTTTAGTCACTTCTGCACAAAATACTAAGTATTTCTTTGACTCTGCTACTTTAAACTTGTTCTACAATTCCTTTGGTAACTTGAGCTGGTGGTGGACTCGGCTGCTTTTAAACTTGTTCTACAATTCCTTTGGTAACTTGAGCTGGTGGTGGATGTGCAACTGCAGGATTAATTGCCTGCAGATGACCTGGACTCCCTAGTATGGGTTGATTCTACTATATGGTGACCTTTTTGTGAAATTTAGTACAACATCCTATTACCACATGCTAAGTCACTGTTTACTGCATAACATAATTCCTGCTTTTGGATCCTAAGAATGTATTCTGTATGACTTCTCTGAAATTGTTTTGAGAGTTGGCTAGCTAAACAGCTTAACCATTGTATGTTCAGTTGCTAGTCTCATTTTTAGGTGGGCTGCCAGCTGTGTTTTCTGCACAAATGAGAGCGCCACCAACTGGCCTTAATTGCATTCAGTGACTCAACAGCAATTGCTTCCAGTTCATCCTTGGTCTGGTCTTTTGCAAACTTGTACCCCATGGTCTTTGAGGCTGTCCCAGCAATGACTCTAGTTCAAGCCTCTTTTTACCTGGGCTATTTTGCTAAGTTATCTTACTTGTTGGTCAATGGGCGCCATCTACCTTTGTCTTTCTGCTTTGGGTTGAGACTAGCCCTAGTATCCATTAAGTAGGTCCAATACTAAATAAATTCATGTTTTACTACTTGATATGAGAGTCCTCAGTGATGTCAAGGAATTTCCTCCTGCTGTGTACCCACTGCAGCTGTTACGTTCTTGCAGAGTGTCTCAGATAGTGTTGTAATATTAGTTGGCAATGGGCAGTCAGATCTGTTGCTAACTTTCTCAGGAATGTTCCAACCAGGGATTAGTGGGAGAGAGCTGAGAGGTATGAGAGAAAAAAATGGCCATGTAATGTCCCAGAGTGCACCCTATGATCATGCAAAGTCATCCCACAGGGTATGGATGCAAATAAAAAATGTTGAGTTTATCACTGCCTTTTTCGCAAAGTATATAAAATGGGTACATTTGGGTACTAGTTGTATAACTACCTCAAACATGTTTCAGGGATGTGATTGGACTGGATTTTTGGTTTGTCATTAGTCTTTGATAGTGGTTGCTGTTTGCTACATTTCCCCTCCATATATTTACATGGGAAGATTAATCTCGGGCAGTGTGAATAGTATGGTGCTCTGCCCAAATAAAATTCTTAGTTTTATACTTACCGGTGCTTCTCTTGTGTTTGAATGCGCCACATTTCCATTTATTCTGTTTCTGTATTAGTTTCACAAGCATTTTTGCCTCTTAGTTGTTTTTACATTTTTTGATCTTTCGCAGGTATCACTAAAATTTCAAAATAATCACATTTGTGGTGGCAGCATTATACACGGGCAATGGATCCTTACTGCAGCCCACTGTGTTACAGACATTGAAAGGTATGATGCATGCATACTTCTGCATGTCAATATTTTTTGCACTTTTTTTCTGCTTTTAATTGTAGTCCAATCTACTATTTCTGTAGTTAGGGTAATCTTGTATTACATGGCAGAAAGGTCTTGACCAGAAAATACCATTTTAGTACAATAAAGTGATATACCAGATATACATGAAAAATGCTTTATGCAATGGTAGTCCACAACACTAAAGGTTGGAGATAAACCAACGACTTAGATTTTTATGTATTGAGGATATTCGCTGCTCTCATTGTTTGAGACTGGAGAGCCTCGCAGATGTGTCCTGGGAGGCACAGTTTAGTCACTCCTCTCACCTACAGTCACAAAACTGAAAGTCAAAGTCCTTTTTAATGGAACTTGACCTCACAGTGGTTATAACATTTAATAGGATTAGTTGAAAGAAAGCATTGTGGATTTCTCCCAGTACTGCTCAACAATTACCCTCTGTAGGTAACACCCACAGGGCTAGTGTGTTAGTAAATCACTTAAATCTCTCAGCAAGAGTGTCCTCCAAATTATTTAATTAGGTTCCTTGGCTACAGGTAGCTGCCTACAAGAGGCCTTGTATGGTCACAGAATAGTTTTTGCAAGTGGGAACTTGAATATTGGTTATCTTGTTGTTTTGATATACAATGTTTGAGTTTTGGTTGAGAATTGTATATTCAGTACTGCTTAACTGGCTTTGAAGTAAGAGTTAAGAATATTTAAACTAAATGAAGTGGCCTTTAATTTGTTTTTGATTCCACTGTAGTCATGGTAACTTGCATCACTACACAGTAAAGGTGCCTTGACGTATAATTCTATTGGTACAGCTGTCAAAGGTGAATTCACTTTTTTGATGCATAATGCCATTTACTGTGCTAGACCAATAAAAGGACAACCCTTTCAGTGAAATATTGCCTTCCCAATTTGTCCTAATTTTTTTCCTCGCTCCACGCTATTTAAGACCAAACAGCTCATCTTCCCACCAATAGGCTGCTGAAGCAGGTTGTCCTATTCCCTTGTTTCTGTTTTGTGCTTGCATTTGTATTGTTTGGATTTGTTCTCACTGTAGGTCATCCATCTAACCTTCTATCATCTTTTAGTTCTACAAACCTCATGTAATTGGAAGCATGATGCTTTAAGTGAGGAGTACTGTGGTTGCAAAGAGTTTGCCTCCATCCAAGAGTGAAAGGAGGGAGTAGCTACAGTAAGAGCAGAGCAAAGTGCTCCCCCCGCCACATACTAAAGCTTTAGGGCACAAATGCAGAACATGCAGTATCTGAGCTGTGTAACATGGCTTCTGAGCTATATAACATGTCTTTTGCTACCACTTCTTTGCTCAGAGATGCTTATTCCTGGAATTTTCATACTGCACACCTGTATACCTGGAGCACTGCCCCCCCCCCCCTCCAAATGCTGGCCTCCTCACAATCCAGATTACTTTTCTGTTTGCCTTTCTCTCTCTCTCCTGCATTCATTTATTCACCACAACCTAGCTAAGCAATGATGCAATCTAATTCTGAAAAGAACTGCACTATGTCATGGTTGTGGGGGCTGCTAGGACCCCCAGAGGCCATGGGAGTTCTAAATGCTGTGATGTATTTCAGAGCGAGTTGTTTTTTTTAAACAGATTTATCATTCAATGATGACCTGAGCAAAAATTCTGATTTAAGGAAACTAATTCAGTTTTGCTTTTTAGTGCTTCCTTTCAATGCACCCTAACTGACCAGTGCAGCATTCTTATAAATGTGGAGGAAGTAACTGAAGTAAGCTGGGAGTCTGGAGGCTGCTAGGCTCCCAGATGCAATGGGAGATTTAAGTGTTCTGAGGTGCCTTTCAGAAATGTTTTAAAAGCCCTTTTTGCATTCATTGATGAGCTGAAGAAAAAATGTTAAGGAAAGAAAGTCTGTTACCTTTCAACATTTGCTTTTTCCTGCAGCTGTTCAGTGCACCCTAACTGACCAACGCTAGGCTAATAACTGTTGAGGAAATTCTTGAATCAAGAAATGGGAAGCTGGTGGCTACTAGGCTCCCCACTGAAGCCATGAGGGTCTAGATGCTCGGAGGTGTGTGTTTAAAGCTATTTTCCAATCTTTTAATCTAGTGATGGCTTAAACAAAAAATTGAGTAAGGGAAGAAATTGTCATATTTTATACATAAGCTTTTTATCTCTTTATAGATATTTATATAATATACATATATATATATATATATATATATATATATATATATATATATATATATATATATATACACATATATATACACACACACACACACAACTAAAAAGACAAATGCTTGTCAGAATGCATTTATCCATTTCTGAGAGTAACGCCAGTCTCCTTACCCAAAAAAGTCACTTTATGTACCCCTGGTGTATTGAATGGGATAAAGGTGAAAGCACAAATGGATATGAACTTCAAGTTTCTGCTGTCTGCTACAAACTTTGTACATCAGTGAAACTGTACTGGGGCAAAACTGAGAAAACAGTACATATTTCAACTTGTTGTGAAAGTATATAGACAGCATGCCTCCTTACACGTCCCCAGAAGATGGCCTCCTGTATGAATCTGATGTGGTGTTTTTTGTTTGGTTTTTACTTTTCTGCCAGTGCCATTAATGTTCCCAACCTGTTACTCCTAGATGGTGGACTGCTCCTAGTCAAGCTATAGTGACCCTCTGTGCACATTTATGAAGCTTGTGAGGAAAGTTAAACAATTTCCACACTTTACATCCCAACAGAAGAGCTACAGTAACCTTGAGCTGTGGCGGGTACCACACACACATTTCTGGAGGCCTGGGTTCTCTGACACATTTTGTATTTTTGATAACCACTTAAAATGAACAAATGACAAGGTCATTTACTTTCAAGGAGAGAAACCTCAACAAGCAGTCATAGGCGCTTCTGTCTACATTTCTGGCATCTGCATGTGATTAGATATCCAATGTAATGCATTTCTATTTTGCCACACAATGAAGTATTCCATGTTGCTGAACACAAATCTCATTAGTCCTACAAAGTCCAAATAATGAGCAAGCATCAGCAGGAAGTCATTTTCTCCACAAAAAATATACAGCTGTTTCTGTGCATACCTCATGGTGTCCTCTTAACTTAATTTAGACCATCTTATTACTTACACACGCGCACACACCCTGCAAACCCAGGTAGTGACCATTTTTAAATGAGAAAGCGGCAAGCTCCCACTCCCAACTAGCAGTTAAAGCCATCTGTATGTACTTGAAATGTCTGTAGCAAATGACCCATTTCAGCTTTTGCTCCTTTGAAACAGTAGTCACAAACTGAATTATTCCCATTTGCTTCACACAAATTGTAGTAGTCTTGCAAAGTGAGAATAATTTGCAGAGGGAAGCTGTTTATGATCAGACACACACACACACACACACACACACACACACACACACAGAGCTTTTTTTATGTATTTCTCATTGTTTATATTGATTCAGTTGTTAGTACGTGAACACTGGGTTTTGTATCAACAAACACCTTATCTTCATAAGAAGAGTCAAACTTCAATGCCTGGAACTTTTGACTGAATGTAATCCCTTGCATTTGTTTAAACATTTGCCTTAATATTGCTACACACTCGTGTGCTAGCTTCTACTGCATTTAAAGTGTTTTTGATACTCTTCTGACTTCTTTTTCTGCAAGAAAAAAAAAACTTTTTCCCTCCTTTCCTGTAACTAGTCTAGTCCAGATACAGTTTTGCCATATCCAGGACTGTTTTCTATGTTTCTGAGCCCCCCCCCCCAGACCTTTCTGTATTGGAGGGAAGCCTTCTAGCTGATCAGTGGAAGTGGTAAGCACTAGATAGCCTATGTACCACAAGAGGAGTGGCTTCTGGTCCAGAAATTGTAGTTTATTGGCCGTTTGGGCATTTTTTCCATCCCTTTCAATTTTCAGGTTTAAAAGCCCGTGTTTGCGCACTGTGCAGTGGCGCTCAGCTGAACTATTACTGGTGCGAGAAAGTCTGCTCTTAAATTTTCCCCTTACAAAGTGCTTGTTCTTTTACTACTTGCACTTAAATTATCTTAATTGGTAGCACTTTAACAGGCTTTTGTTGCATTTATTGTAGCACGCATGGGTGCTATCAGCACTAGTTGTTCTACACAGTAACAGCACCAGTTAACCACCCCTCCTGGTATGATTGTAGGGCAATTTCTTGTGCTTTCTCCTGCTAACCTGGTGCACTTGGCATTCTGAGACAGTGTGGCAACTGTCTAATGTACACAGACCTGCAACTCCCTACATAGAGCACACAGCCCTCCAAAACCCCAACCATCACAACCCACACATAGAAACACAAACCATACACCCACCTTTGCAGAGGCTGTCAATAAAAATTTACCCAGAGACCCTACCCCCCTCCCAAGACAGAAACACACTCAACCACCACAACACCAACTTCAGAATACATAGCTCACCACCACAGTGTGCCCCTCAACCCAAGCCCTTAACGCAAAACACTTTGCCCAATGTACTAATCATAGGAGACTCCACTGAGAGGCACACTGATGTCACACTCAAGAGGCTGAACAAGGAGAAGGTAACAGTCAGTTGTCTCAGGTGCCAGGATCCACCATATAACACATGCACTCAGGTCACTCCACAACAAGTACAAATATGACTCTGTCATTGTCCATGTGGGTGTGAATGACCCGAGACGTACCTCCCTGGACTACATGAAAAGAGATGTGATAGAACTCTTGGATTATGTGGCCCAAGCAGGTATGACCCTAGCCCTGAGCAGTGTTCTACAGTCACCCAGAATGATGCCACAAAATGAGCAGAAAATGATGGACTTAAATTGGCTAAGTTTCTAGTGTCATTCTAAGGGGACCCAGTATCTGTCTGCCTGGGACGACATGATTGGCAGACCTCTATGCTTTGCCAGAGATGCCCTAAATCTGTCACCCCTGGGATTCTGGGTACTGGCTAAGGCTCTTGCCACCCCTATAGTGCCTTTTTTAGACAGTGTTCTAAAATACCAAAATTCCACCGTAACAGCTACAAACAAATGCAATCTGAGGGTTATGCTGCTCAATGCTAGAAGTCTAAATCTCAAGATGCACTTACTCGAAGCTCTCCTCAAAATGGAGACTGTAAACATCTGTGCTATAACAGAGACCTGGTTTAAAGAGGCAGAAAGCACCCCTGCGCACTCAGGCTACAATTAATTCCATTCCTTTTGGCCCCAGAATACGGCCGGAAGCTCCAAAGGAGGTGCTGTCTCCATATTCTTAAAGGCTACGCACACCTTTAGACTGGCAGCCCAGCACAATGCATCTGAGATGCTTCAGGTACAACTAACACTGGGTAAGACAGCGGTACAAGTCATATCTTGCTACAGAACCCCAAATATGTCCCTAGATTCAGTCCAAGTTCCTACTCACCCTGGAATCTATCAAGGTCCAACCCAATACTCATATACTGGGTGACTTCAACTACCTTTCCATCAACTGCAAAAACTATTCAAGTACCAATGTACAAGCCCAATGCTTTCTGGAATTTCAGTTCCAGTGCCTTGGACCAGCTCATTCTGATGCCTCACTAGAGGAAGCAACATCCTGGAGCAGTTTATCACCAACATGGGAGACAGATGCTCCACACCTATAGTCAATTCCTCCTTGGTTAAATCTGATCACCATGGAAATTTCTATCTCACCTACACCCCCTGCTAATGTGACCATCCTGAAAAACTTCTCTAAAGCCGACTTTGGGTTCCTAAAACAGAGGTGGCTAATTTCTCGGCATCCATGCCAATGAGAAATGGCTGCATGACTGCTGAATCATACACCACTGCACGAGCATTTGCACAAATGAATGGACCTTGCCATACCAAATAGAACTAAGACACACTCCTCCAGAAAAAAGAAGCCAATCTGGTAGTCCCCAGCTATCAGTAAACTCTACAACAGAAGGAAGCAGCTGTTTCAGAACAAAATGAAGTTACAAGACTGGAAAACCTCCCTTATCAGTCTCAACAAAAAAGCTGATATCCCTTCTCAAATCCTCTAAAGCCAGCTATGAAGGCAGAATTGTGGCTGACACCAAAAACTACCACAAAGCCTTCTATAGCTATATCGGAAACCTCAAAGGCAATACCCAGATTTGCTCTAAGTTATTGCACAATGGCACCTCCTGTACTGAGCCAACAGATATAGCCAGCATACTGGCTGACATTCAGTGCCAACTTTACACCCCCCCCCCCCCCCAGGGCTCTATCACAATACCCGAAGAAAGCCTGGTGCCCACCATTACTGCAGCACAAGAAAAAGCTGCATTGTCCTAAGCCAAGAATACAGTGTCCATGGGATCTGATAATATCCCTGGCTGCGTGCTATGAGCTACAAAATGAGCTGGCACCACATCTGTGTGCCCTGTTCAATCATATAGCCTTACCTTAGGCTATGTACCTAATGAATGGTGCACAACTGTAGTCACCTCACTACATAAAGGAAGAGCAGCTACAGACCCTGGAAACTATTGCCCCATTAGCCTGACTAGTCTGGCAAGAAAAGCTATGGAGCGCATCATCATAGACCTGTTTAAAAAAAGATGTAGGCAATCTCCAGACTCTTGACCCCACACAGTTTGGCTTTGTCAAGAGGTGATCCTGCCTGCTGAACCTGGTTGACTTCTTTGAGGCAGTCCCCAAGGCTGTAGACAAGTAAGGCAAGTGCATACAGCCTACCTCAACCTGACCAAGACAAGACCTTTGATACCATTCCCCACTCTGATATCATTGATAAATTCACCAACCTAGGCATCAATCCTTGCATCACTAGGTGGTTTGCAAATTGGCTCACAGACCGGACCCACAGAGTGAAAGTTACGGATTCCAAGTCAGACTGTCGACCAGTCACTAGTGGAGTCCCAAGGGCTTGGTCTTGGGCCCTCTCCTGTTTGGCATCTACTTCTCAGAAGTCCAGGCCAACACAGAAGGACTTTGGCTGACCAAGTTCACTGATGACTGCAAGCTAGGAGTCATCATTAACTCTCCAAGTGATGCAGACATCCTACAAAAGAGACTCTCTGAGACCAATGAGTGATGTTGAAACCATGGCCTGAAGCTTAACGCCGAAAAATGCGCTATCCCCTTTGGAAAAAAAAATCGGTTCCCACAATTACCACGTTGATGGGATTCAACTATAAGGGGCCATAAGAGTTCTGAGCATCCAGGCCGATGGCCATCTCACTTCTGACCACCACATAGCCACTGTGGCACATCTTATAACTAAAGGTTTCGCATCCAGGAAGAAACAGGTAATCATTCCCATCTACTCATCCCTAATTAGACCATTCATCAAATATAATGCCCTGTTTGGCATGTACCTGACCAGGCACCTACAACAGCTGGAGAGGTGACCAAAAGTACATCACAAAAAGGATTGTAGGCCTTAAATACATGTCCTACATGGACAGACTCGGACTTGAGCTGATCATTCTCTTACAGTCTACTTGGAGGTGAGCTCTTCTTGACTTGCAAAGCTATGTCCGACCCAGCCCTACTTGAAATACTACACCTAAAGAAATCCCAATCCCCCCACACCACACGCTCCAGAGATCACAACCGCATTACCGCAATTAACGG
>NC_056745.1:763843804-763858955 GCF_019279795.1 Protopterus annectens
GTTTTACTGGTTACTGTCAGTTTATGATTTGACACCACTTACCCTTTATCAAGATAGAAATAGATAATTTAAATAACTAAATGCATTTGTTCACAAGGCCATTGAAAAGCCACTATATGCATTGCTTTGTTGTTTAAAACGTAATGGTTGTATATCTTTATGTCATTATAGATCCACTATACACACACACAAACTGTCTATGAACTTGTGTCTTTTCTATATACCCACACCTATATGTGTGTGGTGTGTTAGGTGGATCTATACATGCACATTCCTACACTGGTACGGTGGAGGCATTTGCATGCCCTAACAGCATTCGTGGTTACTGATCCTTTATTGCTAGTTTTACAAAGTAAGATTTATTTTTCCATTTGTCATATGCCACTTGGACAAGAATACAAAAGTATGACCTTAAATTACAGAAACCACAGACCAATAAGTTTAACTAGCCTTACCTAAGACCATGGAACAAAATCATCATGAACCCTATAAGGACATATGTGATCTCCAAACCCTTGATCCGACAATTTTGGTTTTGTCAAAGACAGGTCATAGCTAATAAACCTGGTAGACTTCTTCAAAAACATCACCAGAGCTATAAAAAAGGCAATGTGTATAATAGCCTACCTTAAATAAACAAAGGCCTTTCACACAGTCCTATTATCTGGCATCATTGATAAATCCTCCCAGCGAACATCAACCCTTGTTGTCAGGTGGGTTGCTAACCGGCTCCTTCAGATCATACTCAAAGTTGGGGACTTTACCTTGACCAGCAGTGTAGTTCCACAGGGTTCAGTACTGGGCCCTATTGTTTGAATATACTTTGGTAGGTCATGCCAAAATAGACTCCGGTTAAAGGACTAAGTTTGCTGATGACTGCAAATTAAGGGAAGTCATTTTAATCCCCTGAAACAATGTCAATATACTCAAGAGATTTACACAATGAATGATTGTTGCTGTGCTGTGGACTCAAACTCAATGCTAAAAATGCATTATCATTCATTTTGTAAAACATATCCCTGCAGACTATCATAAATACAATACCCTCACCCTGCTAATAACAGCTCAAAGTAGTGAGAGAATTGGGAAAACAAGTTGACTGTAGCCTCAAACTTTGTGGTAACTTGCAAGCAGCTGCATTCTATGTTGCTCACCTCATTAGCAAAGGTGATGATTCTCAAGAGTGAGCCAGGTCATAACTCCCCCTGTACTCACCCCCTCATCAGGCCAATACTATAGTACAATGCCTTTGTATGTACCTACTCAGCACCTGCAGCCACTTGAGAGACCTCAGAGGTGTCTAATTAAGAAAATTACATGGTCTCCACACTACTCTCATACTACTGATAGACTGAAGTCACTGTCACTGTACTCAGTAAGTATACAGAACTACCTTAGAGGAGATCTGTATTTTAGGCCTACACAGCAAATATTATACCCACACCTAATAGAAATGCTGCACATCCACAAGACAATGGGATAAGGGTCACTTGTCCCAGGAACCTTTAACCTGACCCAAGTAACTCATTAAATGGGGACTCGTTGGACAAGGAGACAGATATGTCTCTCAGAGGTTGCCACACCTCAGGAATAAGATACCGAATTCACATCAAACAGAGCCCATCTACAGCACTGTTTAACTGTAGCCCTGGATGACTGGATGGGATACCATAAAATTCCTTGTCGGGGATTTCACCTAAGACCCTCTCCTAGATATGGGCAGCCATTGCTAACTAAGATTTTGAGTTTAGGCTAAGATCCTTTTATATTGGAGTTTCTCTAGTATTATATTGGGTACACATGGCTAGGAGTTATATAAACAACTTGGGGCCAGTAGCCTAGCCAACCACCTACTGAACCTGTCAAGTAACAAGAGTATTCTTGCTTTTCAGTCATCTAAATTTTTAGAGATGATAATCTTACTTGAGTTAGCACACTCAAACTCCACTGCATTTTTTTTTTTTTCAGGATAACTGTTGCCATGTCCCTACAATGAATTTGGTGGGGGAGGTATCAAGAGGAAGTGCAAGCTCTCAGCTGCAAGAGGCCAAAAGTAATTATATGTAAACATTAATTTGCCATTACATAGTTGTAGTTCTTCCTGGATATACAAACAGAAGGCAAGCAAGGTACTCCCAACTCAAAATCAGACAACGTAAGTATAGTTCAGGCAAGGGAGCAATCAGCAAAAGTATGCAGTGAATAATTACACATTTTACACTATGTTGCTTTCCCCAGTGGGCTCAAATCATTGCAGAGTGGTGGCATTGAACTGCACCCATTACTCCACTGGGTACAAATCATTCACAATATCAATGCATCGGTGACAATAATAACAGATAAGAAATTATTAGGTGTCTTACAAACTGGCACTGCAGCAGGTTAGAGACACTAGAAAGGTGCAAGATTATCTAGTTTTATGGCTCATAACAGTAAAACAACATAGGGCACACAATTCTGCTACTGTTAGAGCGTATTGATTAAAAACAAGTTGAATGCAGCATTACACCTGGCAAGCTATCAGCTGGGCTGCACAAGGTCATGGGAGGCAGTCTGCGTAGGATTTTATTATAGATGTAAACTCAAAAATATATGCCATTAGTAATACAACAGATTGTTTCAAAGCTAGCCTGTAAGCATCCCTATGTGGACTGTGGAGCACTTAGCTTCAGTCCAAATTAAGAATATTCACAAGGATAAATATGAATAAACTATGACTGATGAAGAGGAGAAGGAACCAGTGGCTGACTCAGACTCAGGGGCCACAGAATGCAACAATGTAGTACCAATGGCTACAACATTACCAAATACTGTGCCTTATACAAAATAGAACCATCCTGGGCACATGGAAGTTTCACTCATAGACTGGCAATTAAGAAGGAGCAGTTCTCTGCCATGAGAAGAGGTACCCTGTTTTCAGCTTCAGGTGAGCTGTACTGGAAGAAAGCAGTGGAGTGATGAAGCTTGGACCGTAAAACATATACCCTTCATTCCAGTTAGATTCCACAATTTATTTAGCATAGCAGCAGCTTCTCATGTAAAGTGGGCAATGACTTTGTGGGGAGAAAACATCAAGAAATCGAAAAGATGGAATTACAATGCTTATGAAAGATAACTTGAAAAATAACCTCTTCTATGGGTAATAGGAAATTCACACCGGGGATCACTGCCTGTGGTTCTGTTTGACAGGGGCAAGCACAGAAAATACTCTTTCTTGGGTGGCTAAAGCCAGGGTACCTTTTTGGCTAGGCTTGTATGAGGCGCCGTAGAGACGAAAATAGCCTAGTACCTACCTATGAACCACACCTTATTAACATTGTTGTCTTTTTATTTGCAGAACCTAAATTATTTACTCTGTAAAGACACATATTGCACCTTACAATAATACCTTTTGTTGACTGGAGCTACTCTGCATGTACATGTTTGATAAGCCTGGTCCCTTGCCAGTGCTCTTCCATGTGAATGGAAACACTCTGTCTTTATATATATATATATATATATATATATATATATATATATATATATATATATATATATATATATATATATATATGTATTGACCAATGTGTGTGTAAATTACACTCCTGCAACATGCTGACATTACCTGTGACTCACCTATTGTAGTGCAAAAGGTGTAAACATGGAAAATGTGTGTTAAAAGTTAAATTATCCTATTTATTAACTGATGCCACAGTTTTTCAGTTGTACACCCTTCCACAATCAATACTTTTATTTGCCTGCTATTCATGGTGATTTTTAAATCATGGGTTCAAATAAGTCATTTTTTGATATGTAAAGCAGTTCTTGCCTGTATGGCATTCTTTCAGCAGACAGACTGCTGTCCATCCACACGGTACATGGCCCATTCTACCCTGTTGACCTCTTACAGCTATGCAACATGCACAGCACCATGAATACCCACAGCAAAAGACTGTAATCTGTTATAGACACAGAAATGGCACAAGGTCTGGCACAACAGATTTCTATCCTAAGTGAATCCTTTACTTTCTTGGATAAAGGGAGAACTTCTTTGTTCACCAGTGGCAGTGGGGAGCTTTTAGAGCAGCCTATCTATCCCCTGGAGGAGAGGTTCCCAGCACAAGAATCTGGTAGTCTATTGGTGGTTTTGGGCCAATTTCTAGCTCTTTAAAGTCCCCCCTTTATATAAAACCCCGCTTTTAGTACCTGGTTTCGTTTTCTGCGATTATTAGCTCAGCATCGGGCAGCGCCTTGTAGTTGGGTCTAAAACACCGCTCACACATACAAGTCTGTTTCTTCACTTTCTTCCCTTAGAACTGGGATCTAGTTCTCATAATAAACAATCTATTCCTACCTAAAGCCTGGCACTTGCTCACTAAAGCAATTACCACAAGTCAGCACTAAAAATTAAAAGCACTACAACCCTCACAAACTCCCTTTGAGTACCTTGTTCCCCATTGGCCCTTTCAATTATAAAGGAATTCTACCAATACTATTCTAGCATGTCCAAAGGTCAGGTTCAATCAATCTCCTCTCCTCGTCCAGCTGGTGAGTCTGGGAATCTTGAGGCAATGTTACAACTGTCTCATGTACACAATGCCAACCCTCTCCTCCTCCCAACAAATTCCAACACATGTGAGAGATGCAACCATATAGCCAAACCCTGGAGGCTAAGCTCTCTCTAACTCAGTATACAGGCGTAACCAGTCAGGAGGAGAAAGGAAACCACACTCACTACAATTCCAGTCTCTACGCCATAGATATACCCACGATTAGCAAACCCAAACACATAAACACACAAGAAAACATGCTCGGAGGCTCTAAATAAAAATCTGCCTAAGCAGTAGAAAGAGGAACCTCTAAAAGCAGACACCCAAGCAAAGCAGCTACCCAAAACAAAACATGTGCAACACAAGGGGGCCTCACAAAGCCAGTAGTGCTGAGAGCCAGTCCTGCAGCCCCTTAAGGCTAGAAGCAACACAACCTGACAAGTTACACGTTGTAATGGGTGACTCTATCGTCCGACAGCACATCTGATGTCCACGCTCACCAGGGCTGGAACAAGGACAAGGTCATGGTGAGCTGCCTGTCGTAGAGCTTAGGATCCACCACATAACACAAGGCACTCAGGTCACTCCATGGCAAGTACAAATATGACCTCAGTCATTGTCCAGCAATGCTGGTGTGAATGACCTGAGACGTGCCTCCCTGGACTAGCCTTTGAAAAGAGACATGGAGGAGCTCTCCTGAGCATGTAGCCCAGGCCGGTATGACCCTGACCTTGAGTAGCATCTTACCCCTCACCAAGAATGATGCCACAGTATGAAGACAAGATGCTAAATTTCAACAATTGGCTTATGCATGAGGTGTCATTTAGTGGGGATCCAATGCCTGTCAAAGCCCTGGGATGACTGGCATGCTCGACAAAGCCACGATGCTTCATCTAGGGATGGCTTGCACCTGTCACCCCCTGAACTTTCGGATATTGGCAAAAGGCTCTTGCTGACCCCCATGAAGTGCCTTTTAGGCAAGGCTCAAAAGACAAACCCACCTCCATAGGTGGGTATCACAAGGGATAAGAAACTAAAGAGTAATGCTACTCAACACCAGAAGTCTAAACCTCAAGATGCAAAGCTACCTCTAAAACTCTCCTTAGCATGGAAAACATTGATATTCTGATGCAGTAACAGAAACCTGGTTCAAGGTCTCCCGAGAGCACCCCCAGCACTACCAGGTTATACCCTCTCATACTTTGCGGCCCCAAAACTTGGACCAAATCATGCAAAGGAGGGGGAGTATCAATATTCGTCAAAGATACCCGCACTGCCAGGTTGGTCTTGGCACAGCACGAAGCATCAGAGACCATCCGTATGTGCAACTAACAGCCGAGGTAAAAACTGCCTTCCAGTTTATAGCCTGCTACAGACCACTCCTTCCCAAATTCCCAGGAACCCCACTTCGGCCTTCCTGAGAACACTGGAAAATACATGAAGGTCTCTCCAAACACCATTATATTGGGTGACTGCAACTACTCCAAACATAGACTGGGGAGCATTACTCTAGCTCCAACACCCTAGCCTAAAAGGTTCCAAACAATTTATAAACTCAAATGCTATGGAACAACTCATGTTACCACTCCACAAGAGGGGGGGAAAACATACTGGACCTGATCATCCCCAACATGGGACTCTATGCTCCAGACCAGTGAAGTGTATCCCTCACTGGTAAGATCAGACCATAAACTAATCTCACTGGATACTCCACATCCCGTTACACCCCCTGCTCCAGAAAACCACAGTGAAAACTTCTCTAAAAGCAAATTTCAAACTCCTCAAAACCGAGCAGTGGAATCCTTCAAAGCCCCGGCCTGAGGAAAATCGGCTCAGACCACAGAATCAGCTTTATAAGCGCATTCTATGAACACCTTCAGGAATGCATGGATCATGCAATCCCAAATAAAACCAAGATCCAATCCTCCGAGAGTAGGCGATCCCTGTCCTGGTGGACCCCAGCCATAAACAGAACTATACAATAGAAGGAGGAAGCTACTATATGATGAGCAAAATCCCAAAAGGAAGGCATCTCTGATCAGTATTAGCAAAAACTTCTGGGCATCATAAAATGCGCTCTAAGGGCCAGCTTAGAGAGAAAAATTGCAACAGGACACTAAGGATAATCCTGAAGGCTTTCTTTTTTGTTATGTTAGGAACCTGGAATTCCCAGATATGCTCAGAATTAGTCCAAAATGACAAAATATGCTGACCCGGAACCCACAGACATTGCCAACATCTAGCTGACAGGGTTCAGTGCAAACTCCCCCCACCAAAAGGGCAAATATCTATCCCAGCCCAGAGTGCTGCCCCTGACATCTCAGATGCTCTTGTAAGAGCCGCTTCTCTCCAAAGCAAAAACACAACATCAATGGGACCAGGCCGGTGTCCGGGCTGCATCCTACATGAATCTCCAAGAAGAGCTAAACCCAAACATAAAAACTACTGTTTAGTCTCAGCCATACTACAGGATATGTACCCAAAGAGTGGCGATTGCAGCAACAGTGGTCCCTCTCCACAAAGGCAGGCTGGTGGTGCCTCAACAGATCCTGGAGAACCTATCATCCCATAAGCCTGACTAGCTTCTGGTCTGCAAAGCTATGGAAAGGATCATAATGGACCTCATAAATACAGATATTAGGGGACCTACAGACACTGGATCCTACCCAGTTCAACTTTGTTAAGGGCAGATTCCTGCCTCTTAAACCCTAGTCAATTCTTTGAAACAGTCACTGCCAAGGCCATTGACAAGGGAAGGTGGTCCACACAGCCTACCTGGATCTACAAAGCCTTTGATACAATACCCCACCTTTCGGGCATTATAGATAAGCTCACCAGCTTAAAATATAAGCCCCTCATGTCACTAGATGGGTTGTAAACTGGCTCAAGCGACAGAACCCACATGGTTAGAATTGCTGGAGCCATGTCAGGCTCCAAATCAGTTACAAGTGGTGTTCCAATAAGGCTCAGTCCTGGGACCTCTCTTGTTCGGTATATATTTCCTGGAGGTACAGGCCAACAGAAGGACTGTGGCTGACCAAGGATTCATGAATGACTGCAAACTGGGCGCCTGTCGACTCTCCAGCCCGACACAAGCATCCTCCAAAGGGCCTCATAGAAACAGACAATTGGTGCCAGAGCCATGTCCTCAAGCTAAACACCAAAAGTGTATAGTCATCCCCTTTGGCAAAAACAAAGTGCCCTGAAATTACCACATACGGGTGGTAATCCATTAAGTTCAGAAGAAGTAATTAGGGACCTGGGGACCCAAGTTGATAGCAATCTCGCATTTGACAACCACGTGGTCCAAGTGGTTAGATAAACATTTTATATAGCCCACACTTATCATGAAGGGATTCACATCTAGATCAGGGAGGTCATGGAGTGCCTCTTTTACTCTCTTCCCTCATCAGGCCTATAATTAGTACAATGCCCCTTTTGGGATGTACCTTACCAGAGCACCTGCAGCAACTGGAAATACCCCAAAAGTACCTCACCAAGAGGATCAAAGGGCTCAAACAGATGATGCGCCATATGCTGCGGTTCCAGCTCTACTCAGTGGCATACCGCCTGCTCAGAGGCGATCTGTGCCTGACATATAAAGCCATCTCCAACATGGAATTAATGGACATGTTGCACCTCAGAAAATCCAAATCTCATCGAGCTACTCACTTGCGAGACTTGAACCTCAGACCTTAAATAAATAGGACATGCTGGAGGGACAGATTCATAACCCAGAGGCTCCCTTCACTCTGGAATAAAATCCCAGTCCAGGTTAGGCAGAGTCCCTCATTGACTCTCTTCAAGAGGAATCTTGATGAGTGGATGGGAGATCATAGGTTTACCCTGGGTATCACTTCTGTGTCACTGTTAGACGGAGGCATGGAAGTATACTAACTTTCTCGAAAAAGGGCATAGCAAAATTAATTTAAAATGGGTGATGAAAGCCAAACACACTCTGGCTAGGCTTATAAATGCCCTAGGGCAGATAGCCTAGTATGAACCTATGAACCTATAATGGTATTAGAAACGCTTAACAGTTTTGGAGAGAATTAAACCATACATCTGACGCATCTACTTAAATGGCCATGTTTTGTAAGAACAATATGCAACATGTCCAAGATTTAATCCAGGATTAAGTGCAATACTACCCTATTGTCTTTTAACTGAATACCCAAAAATCATACCCTTGGGATGCTTTAGAATTAATTCTAATGCAACTTCTAAATAGCCTTACAACCCCTGGAAGGAAGACACTAAAAGAAAAGAATGCAATTTGGCTATGCCCAAAGAGTAGAATGCTAATGCAGGATAAATAAAAAGTGTGGAAAGAGTGGTAGAAATACAAAACATCACAATATATCAAACTTCAGAGTGCTCCACATCTGTAATAAAAAGAGAAAATAAATGAAGGCAAAAACAATACCAAACAACACTCTGAACTATAGTTAACTCCAACCCTATAAAGATTCCAGTAATCTATTAAAGACATCTGGCATCCTCGAATCAAAAATCAACCCTAATCCTTCTCCCAAAACGTCACTGAAACCTGCAATAGAATTAATCTTTTTATTTCATAGATAGTATAGTGTTCCTAACCAAGAATTCACACATCTAATCCCAGCCCCCTGCCAACAACCATATTTCATACATCCACTTTCACCTTCAAAACCAGGTCCCTCATTCCATGTAAAACAACTCAAACTTCAAACCATATTCAGCTTCAGCTGATGACCTTTCCAAGTTGGAACGCTTAAAATATTGGCAGCCAATAGCATTGCCTATCTCATCTCAATCCTTATAAATATGTCAGTCTGGGAACCTCATGTCCCCTTTCTTTGGAAAACAATCACACATTATATACACAAATTAGAAAATTCAACAGACATCACTTCTAACAGCTATAGACCTACAGTGATCTTAGGTTCATGGGAGAATAGTAGGCCAATTGCCCCAAATTCAGAATCAAACTGTGTATTCCACACCTCCCATAAAACGAACCTCACCTCTAACCCCTTATAGATACTGTTAATAAAGAAAGAGCTAATGACAAACTAGTCACCCCCTTATTTCTATACTTGTCTAAAAGCCTTCAACACATTTTGTCACGCAAAAATTCTACTTCAACTGTCTATATTAGGTCTATCACAGAGCACCATTCTATGATTCAAAGTTACTTTTCCAACAGATCTGTCAGTACAATGGCACTCTGCCCTCTTTCTCATACCTCTCAGTCATCACCAGTGTGCCCTTGAGGCTCTATCCTTAGTCTCCTCCTCAATACCAGCACCCACTCCACTAATCTACATAAAGGGCTTCCCTAATGCAATACACAGTGCCTTCACACTCATGGTATATCAGATAACTTGGCACATCTCAAAAAAATTACTCAGGAAGCTGTAACGAACTGCTGAAACATGGTTTGTAACTCACAACTCATGCTCGTCCCACCACAAAATACCACCATTTTCCTCTGGGCTGTCTCATGAGAGAACAACATTCAAAATCCTCTCACTTAATATAACACCATCAGAAATCACTTCTAATAGCAAATAATAAAAGGCAGGATATGGGATGATTGTAAGTAATACTGAATAACAATAATAAATATGTAATAATAATAATAATAATTCTGAAAGTAGATGATGACCTCCTAAGTTTGCAGATGGAGTGCAATCTTGGAGAAATCACCAGACTCCTAAATTATATGGCCATCCTGCAGGGGCTTGTCTTGAATACTGGTGTCAAGATCATGGTCTAAGTAAATACCAAAACTGCATTGTGTATAGTTTGGGAAGTCATCTATAGGTAGGAACTACTACACTGATAATTTGCCCCTAAGACTTGACCCAGTTGTTCGGGGTTTGGGAACTTATGTGGACAGTGACTTAACTTGTGCTGTGTCTGTTGTTGTAGAAAGATCCTTCCTATATTGCACAGATTGTAAACAATGGGATTGTGTCTAGATCTATAGATGTCATTGATCCCTTTACTCAGCCTTCATTGGGCCAGTTATTGCACATAATGCCCTCTTTTGGTATGTATCTCTTCAGACACATGCAACAACTGGAGCTCCCAGCAAGATACCTTACTGAAAGGATGCAAGGCCTAAACAACACATCCTTCATGGACTGACTGCAACCCTGTCACTATACTCAGCTGGCATACAAGGGCATCCTCTGACCTATTACTCATGGTTTCTGACATCAGTCCAGCGGCATCAGAAATACTTTGCCTAGGTATCTAAACCTCTCCTGCAACATTAACAGGTTGGAGGGACAGTACTATCTCATAAGGTAATACTGCTGCTGTGGAACATACTCCTCATCCACATGAAGCACTTAGCTCATCCTTGTCCATTTTCAAGTACAACTTAGATAAATGGATGGGAAGTATGAAAATTTACCTCAAGATCTGCCTATTGCACTACCAATGGGCAGATGCACAGCTACTAAATGCTTTACATATGCATAGAGCCCTCAGAGTATCTATGGGATGATCCCAGTTTTCACATTAGGGTAATATGTAATTATCATCCATGGGTAAGGTCAATCTATATTAACCAAATTGGGGAAGAATAGTTCCAAACACAAAAAGGAAATTAGCTAGATAAAATGGCCAAGAGCAGCTATTGAAGTACTACCTTACCTATGAACCTATAATCTTACATTTGAAAATGCACATACAAAACTGTATAAAAAATCAACAAAGCACTGCTTTACTGGTTAAAAAGCTTGTTCTCACCAACACAACTAAAGCTGTATGTTCCACTACTTAGCACCTCCCTCACTGGTTATGGAACACCCATTCTTATTAACTTTCCGGGCAGCATAAAAAGCAAAATTTGAGCAATGCTATAATAAAAGTGGCTACATTGCAGCAAATGACCCTTTCAAGAACCCACCAACCCAACCTTATACGGCTGCTTCCCACCTACAGCATTGTAACGTAATCTGCTTGTCTAGCACTAAATGCGGTTCAGTACAACATGTTAAAATTACTCCATCATTACCATTCAGTGAGGAAAACCCTTTCTGTCACAACCCTATCAAATTTGCAGGGCTTGATCCACATTTATACCATGTTGCCAAGGCCTGGGACTGTCTACCCTATATCCATCAGATCCAATACCCTCCCTTCAGTACTTCAAAACCATTCCAGAAATGGTTCTTAGCCAAAATCTGTCTTGGTTTTGTTTCAGCTTATCAGGATAATGAGTATTCCTAAATGAAAAAGTTCACTCATCATACCTTACACCCTGCCATGACCTTTCCCTCGTCCTAACTTTATCTAGATAAAAACAGACACACCTACCCAGTTAGACTTTTCCTGTTAGTCAGACTTCCAGTAAACAAATTATGTATGACCTTGTCCTTACAAATGCAGGAATCTCCAAGGTGAGTACCTGCATAGGATGTGCAGTAGCAAGTCCCGCCCCGAACACACCTCCTGGCCAAGTCATGAATATTTATTTGGCTCCTGTCTTACAATCAAACGTGTACAAACAATATTTTGGATTGTAGCATTAATATGAAGCATTTTGCAGAAACAAATGCACACACACAAAACTTGTTTGCCACACCTACTATGCACAGCTTGTCATAACCTATCATCTCCTGATGCATTTTATTTTGATGATGCTTAGGTACGGTAGTTGATTCAAACAACGATGCTTGAAAAAGAGTTAAAATTCATACTAAAACAATGAATATCCAGCACAACTGGTACAACAGGGGCTGAAAAAAGTTACCAGTGAACTGTCAGTATACTGGGTTAACCAAGTAACCAAGTAATTAAAACTGTAAAGAGTTAGGCAGAAATGAATCTATGAGCCATTCCCAAATACAAATCAAAATCATATTTATTCAGTTTTATAGTCAATGACTCGTGTGTGGTGGCCACGGTGGTGCAGCGGTTAGTGTTCCCACCTCACAGCAAGAGGTTCTCTGGTTCGATTCTCGTCTGGGGTGCCTTCTGTGTGTAGTCTGCCTGTCCTCCCTGCGGTCGCATGGGCTTCCCCCAGGTGCTCTGGTTTTCTCCCATCCCTAAGACATGCAGTAGGTGTATTGGACACTCTAATTTGGCGGTAGGTGTGAGTGTGTGGAAGGTTGGGCGCTGGGCTGGCAACTCGCCACTGTAAAATTCCACTGCCAACCATGAGCAGACAGGTGATCCACTGTGGCGGGGCCTAACCGGGAAAAGCTGAAAGAAGAAGATAGTCAATGACTCGTGTGGTGCACTAATACAGAATACTGCAGTTGCAGGTATGTATTATGGGGTGTGATTTTGAACAAAGCAAAAAATATTGGTGCGGGAATGGCTATTGGGTATATGCCTGTTTTACTGTTTTATAGATTTACTGATATTAAATAATTAATAAAGTTACCGATGCTTTACTGTACTGAACTAGAGTAACTCATCATTTGACCAATGCTCCACGGTAGTTCACCCTGCCAATCATGTACGGTCACCCTGCCAATCATGTACGTTACGCCCACTCCACACCCAAAGCTGAGCAGAACAGAGTGCGAGGTACTTCACTTGGAGATTACCGAAATGCTTCCCCTGCCTTCACCCCACTAATATAATACAATACAATCTGATATACAACTTATGATTACATCAACTACCCTGCCAAAAACCAAAATAGAAATTAAACCCAGATAAGGAAATCTGTGGAAATAATTGTCCACCCATACCACAAGAAAATCATCAGACTGAAAAAATAAGAAAGCAACATTACTGGTCAATAACTACTTCATAATGCTCAACTAACTCATATATCTTTTCATTCATTATTTACCTCTTCTCCCTTTCATTATAAAATGTCTCTGGTAAATCATGAAGACTACAGTTGGTCTATAATGTCAGTCTTAGGAACCATGTTGTTGAAAATCCATTTCTCCTACTAACAATGTGAATTAGAGCAATATTTAAAAGTTATACATGATTTTGACCTAAAGACTCTGTGGTCATTAGTCTAGTATATAAACATATGAATCTATTTGTTAGTTATGTACAAGCCATGGCACAACAATGCAATTCGGAATGCACTGTCGTGACTTATTTCTTCTTCCTACAAATATGCTCCAAATTCAAGACTTGACAAATAACGCAAAGAGAATAAAAATAATCTCATACATAAAACATACAACTAACCTGTAGCATCCTTACAGTAGGCTTTGTACGCATGTACATGAAAACACATACAACTAAACCTGTAGTATCCCAAGGTAGGGTTTGTACGATGTACATGAAAAATATACAACCAACCTGTAGCATCCCACAGTAGGCTTGTAAGCATGTACATAAAAACATATATAACCTGTAGCATCCTGTACAGTAGCTCGTAGCATGTGCCAAGAATGCCCACTGAGCCATATATCTATGTGAAGTGGACTGTTGCTTCAATTGAGCCAGCAGAAAAACCTACCTAGTATTTGAGCAATAAAACATTGCCATAATCACTCTCTCTACATGCTGACAGCACCCCACAACAAAACTAATTATAAACTTACCGTCACTGTCCACAAAAGGAAAACACAATAAATGTTGTATAAAAATACATAACTACTGGAAGCCCCACAGAAAACCTTCAACAATGACCTCACATCTTCGGTTGAGCTCAAACCTGAGCAGAGCAAAGCAAAATGAACATGGCTTTTAACCTCCTAGGTGTAAACAATAGGACTCCCATGCCATCAGTAAAAATAACCAGTGTGCAATGGAGGTAACCATGTCTCTATTAACACAAACACACACCTAAATTACTGCACACTCAAGAGTGCTTTGGAAAAACTAGGAACCTGTGTAGAATTAAACCTATAATACAAAGCTTTACACTATATAAACCATGCAAGATGGAAAGAAGTACATCAAATACATACCGTCCACTTAAATTTCTCCAGTAATAAAAGCAAAGCACAAGAGATGACATCAATAACAGTCTAAATTAGAATCTCGAGAAACATAAAAATGTTCACTTACCTATAATGTCCACGTGTCTAGTCTTAAACAAGTCCCATTAATTCTTTGAGCAACCATCTCCTACAATGTTGACTGTAAAATCTCCAGATGGCTTGCACAGATTCTACACAGAACAGTTTAAACAGCAGAATATTGCCATTATCTGCTAAAACTTACTTCCAAAATTCAAAGCCACCTACAGCAAAGCATGACAGTCATTTATAATTCCGGGTGTCACCAACCATTTGTTAAAAAAAAACCGGGTACTAATTTAATAAAAAGACTGCAATAACTTCGTTAACCTTCCTCAGGACTGTAACTTCCACAACTACAGAATTCTGTGTAAAAGTGACACACATTATTTACAAACCACATACCTACTCCCTCAAACAATTAAGTCAAGTATGTCTGTCCACATGAGGCACCTAGACAAGTATGACTTTACTACTTTTGTAATGAATGCATGAATAGATAACACTGGTTAACACATTCAGATACAACATACATTCAATTGCAAAAGACATTTAACAGCTTAGCATGTCAATGTCTCATTCAGTGAAATGAAAGTCAATGCCAATCCAGAAACCAATGCACTTAGCACCTCATCAAGCTGAATAAGACCATTTTCACCTCTGCTGGCACCCATTGTTTTTTTT
>NC_056745.1:763859455-763879455 GCF_019279795.1 Protopterus annectens
ACCCTTTTTTTTTTTATTTATCCTGCATTAGCATTCTACTCTTTGGGCATAGCCAAATTGCATTCTTTTCTTTTAGTGTCTTCCTTCAAGGGGTTGTAAGGCTATTTAGAAGTTGCATTGAATTCATTTAAAGCATCCTGTAAGGGTATGATTTTTGGGTGTTCCAGTTAAAAGACAATAGGGTAGTATTGCATAACTCTGGATTAAACTTGGACATGTTGCATATCGTTTTACAAACATGCCATTTAAGTAGATGCGTCAGATGTATGGTTTAATTTCTCCAAAACTGTTGCGTTTTTAATACCATTATAGGTTCATAGGTTCATACTAGGCTATCTGCCCTAGGGCATTTATAAGCCTAGCCAGAGTGTGTTTGGCTTTCGCCACCCATTTTAAATTAATGTTGCTATGCCCTTTTTCAAGGTTAGTATACTGTGCCTCCGTCTAACAGTGACACAGAAGTGATACCCAGGGTAAACCTATGATCTCCCATCCACTCATCAAGATTCCTCTTGAAGAGAGTCAATGAGGGACTTTGCCTAACCTGGACTGTGATTTTATTCCAGAGTGAAGGGAGCCTCTGGGTTATGAATCTGTCCCTCCAGCATGTCCTATTTATTTAAGGTCTGAGGTTCAAGTCTCTCGAGTGAGTAGCTCGATGGGATTTGGATTTTCTGAGGTGCAACATGTCCATTAATTCCGGGTTGGAGATGGCTTTATACGTCAGGCACAGATCGCCTCTGAGCAGGCGGCATGCCACTGAGTAGAGCTGGAACCGGCAGCATATGGCATCTGTTTGAGCCCTTTGATCCTCTTGGTGAGGTACTTTTGGGGTATTTCCAGTTGCTGCGGGTGTCTGGTAAGGTACATCCCAAAAGGGGCATTGTAGTCAATTATGGGCCTGATGAGGGATGAGTGAAGAGGCACGATGACCTCCCCTGATCTAGATGTGAATCCCTTCATGATAAGGTGGGCTATATTAAATGTTTATCTAACCACTTTGACCACGTGGTTGTCAAATGCGAGATTGCTATCAACTTGGGTCCCCAGGTCCCTAATTACTTCTTCTGAACTTAATGGATTACCACCTATGTGGTAATTTGTGGGCACTTTGTTTTTGCCAAAGGGGATGACTATACACTTTTTGGTGTTTAGCTTGAGGACATGGCTCTGGCACCAGTTGTCTGTTTCTATGAGGCCCTTTTGGAAGATGCTTGTGTTGGCTGGAGAGTCGATTATGGTGCCCAGTTTGCAGTCATCTGCGAACTTGGTCAGCCACAGTCCTTCCGTGTTGGCCTGTACCTCCGAGAAATATATACCGAACAAGAGAGGTCCCATGACTGAGCCTTGTGGAACACCACTTGTAACTGATTTGGAGTCTGACATGGCTCCAGCAATTCTAACCATGTGGGTTCTGTCCTTGAGCCAGTTTGCAACCCATCTAGTAACATAGGTGTTTATATTTAAGCTGGTGAGCTTATCTATAATGCCCGAGTGGGGTATTGTATCGAAGGCTTTTGCGAGGTCCAGGTAGGCTGTGTGGACCACCTTCCCCTTGTCAATGGCCTTGGTGACTGTTTCAAAGAAATTGACCAGGTTTAAGAGGCAGAATCTGCCCTTAACAAAGCCGAACTGGGTAGGATCCAGTGTCTGTAGGTCCCCAATATCTTTATTTATGAGGTCCATTATGATCCTTTCCATAGCTTTGCAGACCAAGCTAGTCAGGCTTATGGGATGATAGTTTCCAGGATCTGTTGAGGCACCACCTTTGTGGAGAGGGACCACTGTTGCTGTACGCCACTCTTTGGGTACATATCCTGTAGTAAGGCTGAGACTAAACAGTAGTTTTATGTTTGGGTTTAGCTCTTCTTGGAGTTCATGTAGGACGCAGCGTGGCACACCGTCTGGTCCCATTGATGTTGTGTTTTTTTCTTTGGAGAGGGCGGCTCTTACCTGAGCATCTGAGATGTCAGGGGGGCAGCACTCTGCTGGGATAGATATTTGCCCTTTTGGTGGGGGGGGGGAGACGTTTGCACTGAACCTGTCAGCTAGGATGTTGGCAATGTCTGTGGGTTCGGTGTATATTTTGTCATTTTGGACTAATTCTGAGCATATCTGGGAATTCCCACCCAGGTTCCTAACATAACTAAAGAAAGCCTTGTGATTATCCTTAGTGTCCTGTGCAATTTTTCTCTCTAAGCTGGCCTTAGACGATTTTATGAGTGCCTGTAGTTTTTTGCTAATACTGATCAGAGATGCCTTCCCTTTTTGGGATTTTGCTCTATCATATAGTAGCTTCCTCCTTCTATTGTATAGTTTGTTTATGGCTGGGGTCCACCAGACAGGACGTCTGCCTTCGGAGGATTGGATCTTGGTTTTATTTGGGATTGCATGATCCATGCATTCCTGAAGGTGTTCATAGAATGCGTTTATAAAGGATTCTGCGGTCTGGGCCGTATTTTCCACAGGCCCGGGGGCTTTGAAGGATTCCACCTCAGTTTTGAGGAGTTTGAAATTTGCTTTAGAGAAGTTTTTCACTGTGGTTTTCTGGGCAGGGGGTGGGGTCAGGATGTGAGTATCCAGTGAGATTAGTTTATGGTCTGATCTTACCAGTGAGGGATACACTTCTGGTCTGGAGCATAGAGTCCCCATGTTGGTGATGATCAGGTCCAGTATGTTTTTCCCTCTTGTGGGAGTGGTAACAAGTTGTTCCATAGCATTTGAGTTTATAAATTGTTGGAACCTTTGGGCTAGGGTGTTGGAGCTAGAGTAATGCTCCCAGTCTATGTTTGGGTAGTTGCAGTCACCCAATATAATGGTGTTTGGAGAGACCTTCATATTTTCCAGTGTTCTCAGGAAGGCCGAGTGGGGTTCCTGGGGTTGGGAGGGTGGTCTGTAGCAGGCTATAAACTGGAAGGCAGTTTTACCCACTGTTAGTTGCACATGGATAGTCTCTGATGCTTTGTGCTGTGCCACCAACCTGGCAGTGTGGGTATCTTTGATGAATATTGATACTCCCCCTCCTTTTGTGATTTGGTCCATGTTTTGGGGCCGCGAAGCATGGTATGAGGTATAACCTGGTAGTGCTGGGGTGCTCTCGGGAGCCTTGAACCAGGTTTCTGTTACTGCACAGATATCAATGTTTTCCATGCTAAGGAGAGTTTCAAGTGCTTGCATCTTGAGGTTTAGACTTCTGGTGTTGAGTAGCATTACTCTTAGTTTCTTATCCCTTGTGATACCTATGGAGGTGGGTTTGTCTTTTGAGCCTTGCCTAAAAAAGGCACTATGGGGGTGGCAAGAGCCTTTGCCAATATCCGAAAGCCCAGGGGTGACAGGTGCAAGCTGTCCCTAGCGAAGCATCGTGGCTTGTCGAGCATGTCATCCCAGGCTGACAGGCATTGGATCCCCTTTAAATGACACCAATACTTAAGCCAATTGTTGAAACTGATCATCTTGTCTTCATATTGTGGCAACATTCTTGGTGAGGGTAAGATGCTACTCAAGGTCAGGCTCATACCGGCCTGGGCTACATGCTCAGAGAACTCCTCCATGTCTCTTTTCAAGTAGTCCAGGGAGGTACGTCTCAGGTCATTCACACCAGCATGGACAATGACTGAGTCATATTTGTACTTGCCTTGGAGTGACCTGAGTGCTTGTGTTATGTGGTGGATCCTAGCGCCCGACAGGCAGCTCACCCTGACCTTGTCCTTGTTCAGCCTGGTGAGCGGGACATCAGTGTGCCTGACGATAGAGTCACCTATTACAAGTGTATCAGGTGTGTTGTTTAGCCTTAAGGGCTGTGACTGTTCAGCACACTGGCTTTGTGAGCTATGTGTTGCACGTGTTTTGTTTTGGGGTAGCGGTTGCTTGGGTGTCTGCTTTAGAGGTCTCTGCTGCTTAGGCAGATTTTTATTTAGAGCCTCCAGTATGTTTTGTGTGTTTATGTGTTTGGTTTGCTGTCGTGGTAGATCTATGTGAGACTGGAATTGTAGTGAGTGTGGTTTCCTTCTCCTCCTGACTGGTTACGCCTGTACTGAGTTGAGAGAGCTTAGCCTCCAGTTTGGCTATATGGTTGCATCTCTCACATGTGTTGGAATTTGTTGGGAGGAGGAGAGGGTTGTTTGTGTACATGAGACAGTTGTAACATTGCCTCAAGATTCCCAGACTCACCAGCTGGACCGGAGAGGAGATTGACAACTGACCTTTGGACATGCTAGAATAGTATTGGGAATTCCTTTATAATTGAAAAAAAGGGCCAATGGGGAACAAGGTACTCAAAGGGAGTTTGCGAGGGTGTAGTGCTTTTAATTTTTTAGTGCTGACTTACATAATTGCTTTAGTGAGCAAGTGCCAGGCTTTAGTGTAGGAATAGGGTGTTTATTATGAGAACTAGATCAGTTCTAAGGGAAAAGTGAAGAGCAGACTTTGTGGAGCCGAGAATGGTTTAGACCCAACTAAGCAGCGCTGCCCGATGCTGAGCTATGCGCAAAATCGCAAAACCGTGCTAAAGCGGGTTTTATATGGGGGGACTTGAAAGAGCTAGAAATTGGCCCAAAACCACCAATAGACTACCAGATTCTTGTGCTGGGAACACTCCTCCAGGGATAGATAGGCTGCTCTAAGCTCCCCACTGCCACTGGTGAACAAAGAAGCCTCCCTTTATCCAAGAAAGTAAAGGATTCCTTGGGATAGAAATCTGTTGTGCCAGCCTTGTGCCATTTCTGTGTCTATAACAGATTACAGTCTTTGCTGTGGGTATTCATGGTGCTGTGCATGTTGCATAGCTGTAAGAGGTCAAGCAGGGTAGAATGGGCCATGTACCGTATGGATGGACAGCAGTCTGTCTGCTGAAGAATGGCATACAGAGCAAGAACTGCACATATCAAAAATGACATTTGAACCCATGATTTAAAAATCACCATGAATAGCAGGCAACAGTAAGGATTGTGGAAGGGTGTACAACTGAAAACTGTGTGGCATCAGTGTAAATAGGATAATTTTGCCTTTAACACACATTTTCCATGTTACACCTTTTGTACTACAATAGGTCACAGGTAATGTCAGCATGTTGCAGGAGGTAATACACACACACACACACACATATACATATATATATATATATATATATATATATATATATATATATATATATATATATATATATATATATATATATATATATATATATATATATATATATATATATATATATATATATATATATATATATATATATATATATATATATATAAAAGACAGGTGTTTCCATTCACATGGAAGAGCACTAGCAAGGGACCAGGCGATCAAACATACATGCAGGTAGCTCCAGTCAACAAAAGGTATTATTGTAAGGTGCAATATGTGTCTTACAGGTAACACCCAGGTTCTGCAAATAAAAGACAACAATGTTAGGTGTGGTTCATAGGTAGGTACTAGGCTATTGGCCCTAGCGCCTATACAAGCCTAGCCAAAAAGGTACCCTGGCTTTCGCCACCCAAGAAAATTATTTTCCTGTGCCCCTGTCAAGCAGAACCACAGAAGTGATCCCCGGTGTGAATTTCCTATTACCCATAGAAGAGGTTATTTTTCAGTTATCTTTCATAAGCATTGTAATTCCATCTTTCTGATTTCTTGATGTTCTCCCACAAAGTCATTGCCCACTTTACATGAGAAGCTGCTGCTATGCTAAATGAGTGTGGAATCTAACTGAATGAGGGTATATGTTTGGGGTCCAAGCTTCATCACTCCACTGCTTTCTTCAGTACAGCCTCACCTGAAGCTGGGAAAACAGGGTACCCTTCTCATGGCAGAGAACTGCTCCTTCTTAATTGCCAGTCTATGATGAAATGGTGTGAGTGGATTTCTATGTTGTAAGCACAATGTTTGGTAATGTTGTAGCCATTGTACTACATTGCATTCTGTGGCCCCTGAGTCTGGAGTCAGCCACTGGTTCTTCTCCTCTTCATCAGTCATAGTTTATTCATATTTATCCTTAGAATATTCTTAATTTGACCAGCTAAGTGCTCCACAGTCCACATAAGGATGCTACAGGCTATGAAAAACAATCTGTTGTATTACTAATGACATATATTTTTGAGTTTGTCTCATAAATCTCGCACTGCCTCCCCATGACCTTGTGCAGCCAGCTGATAGCTTGCCAGGTGTAATGCTGCATTCAACTTGTTTTAATCAGCGTCTAACAGTAGCAGGGTGTGTGCCCTATATTGTTTTACTGTTATGAGCCATAAAACTAGATAATCTTGCACCTTTCTAGTGTCTCTAACCTGCTGCAGTGCCAGTTTGTAAGACACCAAATAATTTCTTATCTGTTATTGTCATACGTGCATTGATATTGTGAATGAATTTGTACCCACGTGGGTACCGGTGCAGTTTCCAATGCCACTCTGTTGATTTGAGCCCACTGGGAAAGCAACATAGTGTAAAATGTGTAGTTATTCTTCACTGCACACTTTTTGCTGATTGCTCCCTGCCTGAACTATACTTACGTTGTCTGATTTTGAGTTGGGAGTACCTTGCTTGCCTTCTGTTTGTATATCCAGGAAGAACTACAACTATGTAATGGCAAATTAATGTTTACATATAATTACTTTTGGCCACTTGCAGCTGAGCTTGCTTCCTCTTAAGTACCTCCCCCCACCAAATTCTCAGGGACATGGCAACAGTTATCCTGAAAAAAAAATGCAGTGGAGTTTGAGTGTGTGCTAACTCAAGTAAGATTATCATCTCTAAAAATTTAGATGACTGAAAGCAAGAATACCCTTGTTACTTGACAGGTTCATAGGTGGTTACTAGGCTACTGACCCAAAGGTTTATATAACCCTAGCCATGTGTACCCAATATAATACTAGAGAAACCCAATATAAAGGATCTAGCCTAAACTCAAAATCTTAGTTAGCAATGGCTGCCCATATCTAGGAGGGTCTTAGGTGAAATCCCCGGCAAGGAATTTATGGTATCCCATCCAGTCATCCAGGCTACAGTTAAACAGTGTCATAGATGGGCTCTGTTTGATGTGAATTGGTATCTTATTCCTGAGGTGTGGCAACCTCTGAGAGACATATCTGTCTCTCCAGCAGGTCCTATTTATGTCGCAGGCCACGTTAAGGTTCCTGGGACAAGTGACCCTTATCCCATTTGTCTTGTGGATGTGCAGCATTTCTATTAGGTGTGGGTATAAGATTGCTGTGTAGGCCAGACACAGATAGTCTGTATACTACTGAGTACAGTGACAGTGACTTCAGTCTATCAATGCATGAAGTAGTGGAGACCATGTAATTTTCTTAATTAGACACCTCTGAGGTCTCTCAAGTGGCTGCAGGTGCCAGGTAAGGTACATACAAAGAGAGCATTGTACTAGAGTATTGGCCTGATGAGGGATGAGTACAGGGGAGTTATGACCTGTTTCACTCTTGAGGCAATACCTTTGCTAATGAGGTTAGCAACATAGAATGCCTTCCTTACCACAGTAGACACACTGTGGTAAAAGTTTAGGCTACAGTCAACTTGTTTTCCCAATTCTCTCACTACTGAGCTGTTAATGTAGGGTAGGGTATTATTATTTATATGATAGTCTGCAGGGATATGATTTTTACAAAATGGAATGATAATGCATTTTTTAGCATTGAGTTTGAGTCCACAGCTTTGGCAACAATCATTCATTTGTGTAAATCTCTTGAAGTATATTGACATTGTTTGGGGATTAAATGACTGCACCTAATTTGCAGTCATCAGCAAACTTAGTCAGCCACAGCCGGTCTATTTTGGCATGACCTTCTGAGAAGTATATTCCAAACAATAGGGGCCCAGTGCTGAACCCTGTGGAACTACACTGCTGGCAGGTCTGCTGGTCAAGGTAAAGTCCCCAACTTTGAGTATGATCTGAAGGAGAGCCAGTTAGCAACCCACCTGACAACATAAGGGTTGATATTCAACTGGGAGAGTTTATCAATGATGCCCGAATGTGGGACTGTGTCGAAGGCCTTTGTTTATTTAAGGTAGACTGTATGCACACATTTGCCTTTTTTATGGCTCTGGTGATGTTTTTGAAGAAGTCTACCAGGTTTAACAGCTATGACCTGTCTTTGACAAAACCAAAATTGTCGGATCAAGGGTTTGGAGATCACCTATGTCCTTATTTATAGGGTCCGTGATGATTTGTTCCATGGCCTTACAGGTAAGGCTAGTTAAGCTTATTGGTCTGTAGTTTCTGTAATTTGAGTCATACTTTTAATATTCTTGTCAAGTGGCATATGACAAATGGAAAATAAATCTTACTTGTAAAACTAGCAATAAAGGATCAGTGACACGAATGCTGTTAGGAGTATACAAATACCTCCTGCATGCCAGTGTAGGAATGTGTACATGTATAGATCCACTAACACACCACACATATAGGTGTGGGTACATCTATATACATAAGAAAAGACACAAGTTCATAGACAGATTTGTGTGTGTGTGTATAGTGGATCTATAATGACATAAAGATATACAGCAAATACATTTTAAACAACCAAAGCAATGCAAATGATAAACACACAATGATGCATGACAAATGCATTTAGTTATTTAAATTATCTATTTCCATCTTGATAAGGGGTAAGTGGTGTCATCAACACAGCCATCTGAGTCACAAAAGAAGCAAGTTTGAGAAAAGTTATGAGAATTCCAGTATTAACAGTGAAGTATACCAGTAAAACAATCAGGTGCACTGCATACAAATTTTTTTAATAAAATACATGCATTGCTATATCTCCAGCACATACAAATTTGACAGACATTCAGGAATGCCTTGAATTGCAAGCCGGTCAGTAAGACATAGCAAGGCTTATGGTTTTACAACCACATGAATATAAACTTAGGTTACATATTGCACGCATACTTATGCACACACACATGAAAATATAGGGAAATATAGAGACTGCATTTGCCTCAACATTCAAATGATGACTGCTGTAACTCTCTTGCAGTCAAATATTCAGGGAAAGAGTGAAAGATTCAAACATTTTATTGCAGCGTAGGGGAAAAAAATAAATACATTGAGTTGGATGGAATCACTATTATACAGACAGTTACTGTGTGATTCCTGAAAGGTGTCAGCTAAGGGGAAAATACTTTTGGTAAAAGTAACAAGATTCAGTTTCAGTGTTGTCTGACAATATTCTTATTGAAATGTTAGAGATTTTATTCTTCTATTAGGACATTTGCAACTCAGTGGGTTTGTTTCCAAGAATCCAAATGCTCAAAGCAATGCTGTCTGGAACTGAGGGGAAACTATTGTATAAGTACATGCACTAATAAGCAACACTATTTCTGAACATATGAAAAATAATTATCTGTAAACGAAAAAAGAAAGCATGTTGCAACAAGCATGAAAATAAATGCAACTGTCCAGGCTGGGATAATCATTCCACTAAGTTTTACCAAAACAAGTGCATACTAAAGATGGAACTTCAGTGCTGCAAAGAATGCAGATTTGAGTGTGACTAGATTAACAAATCTAATGGCCTGTAGGTGGGGGAGGGGGGATACAAAAGAACAAACAGTAAAGTCTTAGCATTTCCTAATAACAACTTGTCTCTGTATAAATATATGACTTACACTGCACTAAAAGATAAACAAAGTACTCTAGCAAGTAACTGATTTTAGAAACAAAATAATGCCCCTTTAAAAGTATTACATTACTGCTGTGTTTTCTATAGTAGTAGCAGCAGTAGTAGTTAGGTCATTAAATGCCTGAAAGGCTACTTTTCCCAGTGGATAAATGCACAGATTAAACTAATGAATGGGTGACACTGAGACTGTTGTCAGTAGAACTGCAATTTGAGATGGAATTTGGCTAACACCTTTGAAGCTTCCTGCAGGCAATCTTCCCCCAACCCCCTCAGCCAAAAGTGAGCATGCTCAGCAGGGCAAACCTGAAATGTAAACAAAGGCTGAATCAAAACAAAAAATCCCTGGGATTGTCAGGTCAGCGTAGGGCATCTGCTTTAGGCCTGTGATTCTTTTAGTGAGGTATTTCTGAGGCCTTTCCAGTTGTTGCAGATGTCTTGAGAGGTACATACCAAATGGGGCGTTGTATTCTATAATGGGTCTAATGAGGGATGAGTACAATGGGACAATGACCTCCTTTTTTTCTGGATGAAAAGCCCTTTGTGATGAGGTGTGCCACATAGAAGGATTTCCTGACTGTTGTGGCGATGTGGTTATCGAAGGTGAGACCACTGTCCACCTGGGTCCCTAAGTCTCTTATCACACTTTCTGTGTTTAGTGTACTGCCACCTATATGGTAATTCATGGATACATGTTTTTTCCCAAGGGGGATAACAATACATTTCTTGGCATTGAGCTTGAGCCCATGGCTCTGGCACCAAGCATCTGTTTCTGTAAGGCCCAGTTTGCAGTCATCTGCAAACTTTGTTAGCCAGAGACCCTTAGACATGCATTATGTCCCCTGTGCACGCCACTGCTGTCAGTACATTCTGTATCATATATCTACTGTTTGTAATCATATAAACATTTCTAAATGTATGAAAAAGTACTCACGGGTACTTGGATAATATGTCAATAGCATGACAATGGTCATTATAATAGTGTGTGATATGGGATAATACAGCTGATACTGGTGTTTAGCAGTGGTATACGATTGCGACATCACAGTTAGATTGTATCCAGACTACCTCACATTATAGCATGCATAAACCACTTGTTGTTACACATTGTATTACACTGTACACTTTATAATAATGTACACCCATATGCTACGAGTCAGCAGCTATACATACACATTCACAGACAAGGACTGCATCTACCTGTGATATTCCTAGGTTACAGTAGGTGGCAGTACACCCTACCAATCAGTATCCTCCACTCAGCATTCAACAGAAACAAATTTCAGACTATTCCTCACTATTATCATTAATACTATTATTATCACTTACAACATTATGATTATTAATATTCCAGACATATAAGGCTTTCCTGTTTTACTTGGATCCATTTCCTAAGCACACAGTAGTTGTATATATTTGTACATGATAATTTGTCTTAATTTGCCTTCTTTTCTTAAGCTTATGAAAGGTATTAATTGTTAATGGGCTTCTTTTTTGAATACGCACTCATTGCATTTGAATCTTTCCTTTTGTCAATGTCATGTTTATAATGGTTGTTATCTCTTACATAAAAATAATAATAGATAAGCTCACTAAACTAGGTATAAATCCCTATGTCACAAGATGGGTTGCCAACTGGCTCACGGACAGAACCCACACTGTGAAAGTAGCGGATTCCAAATCCGACATCAGACCAGTGACAAGTGAAGTACCACAGGGTTCAGTCCTGGGTCCTCTCCTGTTTGGTATCTACTTCTCTGAAGTGCAGGCCAACACAGAAGGTCTTTGGCTAACAAAGTTTGCAGATGACTGCAAACTAGGAGCCATAATCGAAACTCCTAACGATGTGGACAAACTACAAAAAGGCCTCACTGAGACAGATACTTGGTGTCAAAGCCATGGCCTGAAGCTCAATACCAAAAAGTGTATTGTCATCCCCTTTGGTAAAAACTCTGCACCCATGAACTACCACATAGCTGGTAGTCTACTTAATGCCGAAAATGTGATAAGAGACCTTGGGACACAGGTGGACAGTAGTCTCTCCTTTGATAATCACATCATCACAGTGGTCAGGAAATCCTTCTACGTGGCTCATCTCATCACAAAAGGATTCTCATCCAGAAAAAAAGAGGTCATTGTTCCCCTCTACTCATCACTCATTAGACCCATTATAGAGTACAATGCTCCTTTTGGTATGTACCTCACAAGACATCTACAACAACTGGAAAGCCCACAGAAATACCTCACAAAGAGGATTACTGGCCTCAAACAGATGCCCTATGCAGACCGTCTCAAAAAACTACAGGTTTACTCCATCGCATATCGCCTACTCAGGGGCGATTGCTGCCTAACATACAAAGCTATGTCAAACCCAGAGCTGTTGGACATGCTCCACTTAAATAAATCCCAATCCCTCCGAGCTACACGCTATAGGAACCTTAACCTTGTCACCACAATAAACAGAACATGCTGGAGGGATCGATTCCTGTCCCAGAGACTTCCCATACTCTGGAACAGACTACCTATCTATATCAAACAGAGCTCCTCATTAGCACTCTTCAAGAAAAATCTTGATGATTGGATGGGAAATGGGAAATTCACCCCGGGGATCACTTCTGTGGCTCTGCTCGACAGGGGCACACGAAAATAATTTTCTTGGGTGGCGAAAGCCAGGGTACATTTTTTGGCTAGGCTTGTATGGGCCCTAGGGCCGATAGCCTAGTACCTACCTATGAACCTATGAACCTATGTTATTGAAAAAAAAATCAGACTAGAATGCCCTTTTAATTACATAGAAGACATTGTTATAGTGTGGTGTAAGACTTTTTGGAATCCTATCCCACCCTTTGTAATCAGGTTATCTTCTGGTTAAACTTAATTTACTAAGGGCATCTGGGAAGACAAACTCTAATAACCAATAACATACTGTGGGAAACAGATATAAACAGTAGTGGTGTTTTTCCTAACACATTTTAATATAGAGAAATTGATGATTGTAGGCAGACTGCAATGGAGAAAGATTTAAATTTAGCAAAACTGTGATGACAACTTGCAGTGTTTATGGATTATATTATATTATATACAGTAGCATTTATATCTTACAGAGGGATGCCTTTTGAATACTAATGCAAATGACTTTTGTCTTTAGGTAATGAGCCATGATGAAGTTGGCTTTGTTAAACTGATGCAGCTCTTTAGGCATATTCATCTTATTTTGAAAATACACACAAACCACTCTGAAGTAGCTAATTTTATGTGAAACTAACACGTAGGGAGTTCTGTTGTACAGGAACATGTATTCTCTATGCCATCACCCTAGTATTCTTAATTACAAGTGCCCAATAAGTGTACAGAATGACCATATCATTGTTCTGTTGGTTCGTTGCACTATGTATTAGAAGCATCAAAACAAAACACTACTGACTGCTCTGTTAGAGCCAAGCTCCATTTGTGTTAACACAATAAACACATTAAATGACTCCCCGTACAGAGGCAACCGGGAAGTATGTAAACTACATGTGTTAATGCTACTGTGAGGCAAACTTGTGCGGACATGTATTAAATGATCTCATGAGTAATTGTAGTGAGTCCCACATAACAAGAACTGCATTCTATGCCTTGTTGTCTTCTGCCCCCAAAATGTAGCAAAAAATCCTGGTCTGTCAAAGAACCAAGGAAAGTCAAGTTAACAAAAGTGGCTGTTAGCAAGTGATTGCTTTTGTTAGTCCAGATGTAATACCTTCTCAAATATGACACATCATGTCTTATGACACATAACGGATATATTGAGATTTCTTATCATAAAGTGTTTGAATATGTGTTTTTTTTCCTTTTTACTTGAAAGATTGTCTACTGTTTGTCTCCAACAGTGGCTATATATCTTTTGGTCTGCATTGCTTGCTCTCAGTCACAAGGAAGTTAAAAGCAGTCAGTAGGTGCAGACTTTTTGTAAAAAGGAAGAGGTTCATTTCCTGGTAGTTAGAGCTCTAACCACTGACAGATTTTTTTTCTTTGTTAGTGAAAGGTCTGAAAGGAAAAAAATACTGGTCTCTCAGTGTACATAAGACCTTCACATTGCTAAGTAACATTTTTGTTATATGCTGTGACGACCGTGCCCTGACCCAGAAATCAAGGAGCCTCAATCCTCACCGCTAATACCAGGGAGGTCGTCTTATAGAAGAGGAAAGGATAACTAATACACACAGTAAAGTACAATTTCCCTTACGTGCACACAGAGATCACAGTCAGTCTGGGGCTGGCTGCTCCCTTGCTCACCAGGCCCCCAATACGACTCCTCACTGGCATGGCTATAGGGTCCAGGTCTCAGCCTAACTGGGCAAGCTAGAACCTCCAGTACTCTCTCTGTCCAACCAGTGCTTTGCATCCCTGCTAAGTAGCTGACACAACACACACACACACACACACACACACACACACACACACACACACACACACACACACACACACACACACACTTTGAGATAAGTATTTATACAACTTCACAGACACTCCTGGGAAAGGCTGACACAGATTTTCCAGCTGTGCCCCTTTACCCAGACTATATGGTAGTAATTACTGCCACCACCCAGTTAATAATATCAGCTACTAAAAGGCCCTTAAAAGGGTGTCCAATTATTACTGTGCAATATTATTATCCAATGGTAATGTGACTATACAGTCTAAGGCTTATCAGAGTGGCCTATTACAATATTCCCTATTCCCAGACACTAGCTTAAGGGATCCTTTTGCTCATACTCTCCTCACTTTACTCCTTCGCGCGTAAGGTTCCTTAGCGTGTTTTCTCTTTTCTTTACTTACTTTCAGCCCTCCAGTACTCCTACCATCTTTAACTCTTGGGGAACACAGTACTCAATCACAGGACTATAATGGTATCTGTGTTATCCTGCAGTAACAGCGTCTGAATAATTGTACATGGATATATGATTTACAATTTTGTTGCTATTTATTGTATTTTACCTGCTTTCTAACAGTTTTTGCTGCTGTACATGGCTAAATGATTTAAAAGTTTGTTGTTATTTACTGCATTCTACTTGCTTTCTTACAGTATTTGTTGCTATATTTCATAACCCTTTTCTTCTCCCTTCTATTCTCAGCTCTTCTGCCTAGTGACCACCTTTTAGGACTGGGATTGAATACCCTACCTCAGTCTCCTGCCTCTTACCCTACCTAGGGAACAAAACCTCTCTCCATTTGGTAAAGCCTCCTCTCATAAAGACGCAAGGAAGTATGTCCTTCAGCTGTTCCAGATTTTTCTGCATTGTGTTAGCTTTGTAACCCTCAGCTACTGTCAGTCTCTAAGCAGGTTCTGCCAGCAGCCACCAGCACCCTTTAGCTACTCTTTTTTACCTTCTTCTCTCCATTGCCTCTAGCCTGTTAGTAGTCCTGGTAGCAATTACCGGCTGAGTCCACTAGGTGGCTCCCTTCTACTAAACTTGCTCATCTTTGCCTAATTTTTCGTCTACCTTCTATTTTCCTATATTTCCCACTATCTGCTAGCCTTTTCGTGTAGTTTCCACCCCTTCCTTTCTCTGATTTTATGTCCCAGAATTACTTACCTTTACTTTCAGCTTCTAACTGATTGTTTTCCACTCTTACTTCTCTTTGGCTCTTCCCGCTCCGTTCGCCCTGCGGGCTCACTCCGCTCCCCACCCTACCCCCAATTCCCACCCACCCCCCGGGGTCCTACACTTATAGTTCTTTAGCCACACCCCTACTCCCTACTTCCTATTACTCCCCTTCCCGCCAATTTGCTGCATAGCCTAAACACACCCTTTCCACTCCCCCTTTCTCTTTCTCAACCCTATGACTATACCACTTCTATTTACTTTTCTCCACTACTTTGGCTTCTGACTTTACACTTCCCCTCACCTCTCCTCCTTTCTTTCTCTATCTACCTATTAGAATTTATTCTTATTTACCAACTGCTTTAACTATATCTACTATCCCCCTCTATTGTGTACCTAACTTATTTCTCTCCCCTTTGTACTTTCCTCTCTACTTCCTCACTTCTCTTATTGCTAAATTATGTCTCCCTATATACTAACTATGCCTTCACTCTCTCTCTTAATGTTGACAACCCTTCTCTCAACATACCACCTCACATCTTTTGAAATTTCACTTAGCAACTATCTTATCTCCTCACAAAAACACACTTCTTCTACTCTCACTTTTACTTCTTACCCTAATATTAATTCCACCCCTAGCTATCTTCAATCTAAATTCCACAGGTTACATCACCTCACCTACCCCCTACTATCTAACAAAAAAACAAAAACCTTAATAACTCATAATAGGAACTACTTAACCATACTATCTAATCCCACCCTACAAGATGGAGACATCCACCCCAACCCTGGCCCTATCTCACCACCACCCCAAAACTGCTTAACTAACCCCAATAATAACTTCCTTATAGGACACCTAAACATTCATAGCATAAACAAAAAAGTACCCTTACTCCACGCCCTCTTAGATATCCACTCATTTGACATTCTCTGCCTCTCGGAAACCTGGCTAAACCCAGGCACAAAAGACTCAGAGATTATACCCCAAGGTTATAACATACTAAGACAGGACCGCTTAAAACGTAAGGGTGGTGGAGTGGCAATACTTTTCAAAAATCAACTGAACATCTCCACCCAACCAGCATACCCATACCAAAACAGCAAAATAGAAGCCATCATTGTTAAACTCCAACTTAATAACAAAAAATCCATTTACATTATTTCTTTGTATCTTCCCCCAGGTAACAACATTCCAATATTAGAAGAATTTCTAAATTGGGTTTCTATCACCTACCCCAAGAAACCATAATTCTCGGCGTTAACATTGACTGGAACACTGTTAATGCTGACAATCCCTCCTCTCATATTAACCTACATGGTTTCTCACAAACTATTACCTCAACTACTAGAGTCAATAAGCCCAGTAAGAAAGAGAGTATACTGGACTGGATACTTACAAATAAAGCTAACAAACAATATAAAGTAGGGTCTATGCCTGTCGACATCAGCGACCACTGCCTAACCTACATCACTAGACAAAAATCAGAATATGTTAACCTCCCAAATACAAGACTAATTCGATCTGTCAAGCACTTTAATATAGACCTTTTTAAAACTGAACTGAGAGCATGTAATTGGAATTGCTTAAAATCACTTCCCCTGGAGGAAGCAGTACTATTCTTTAATACTACATTCCTATCAATACTTGATAAACATGCTCCAGAACGCTCTATTAGAGTAAAGACCAAATCTGCCCCATGGCTGACAACCAAAACTAAAAAACTTATGCATGCTAGAAAGCAGCATGGACAAAATGGAGATGCTATAGACTAAACCCTGATTTTATTAATTTCTGCCATCTTAGAAATCTAGCAAAAAAATCAATACTCTCTGACAAGAAAAACTTCTACTGTAATCTTCAGGAAACTCATATTAACAACTCTAAACAGTTCTGGTCATCAGTAAACAGACTTCTGTCCCCAGGAACTGCTAAAACTCCTTCCCCTCAAAATTCAGACCCAGACACCCCTCTCCAGACTGCTAATGCCTTCAACTCTTTTTTCACAGAAACTATTCAATCCCTTGCCAAACAAATGAACCCTAACAACTCTCATATACCTACTAACAAAACTAGCTCCTTTTCAACTTCTCTCTAAAACCTATATCTACATCTTTTATCTACAAACTCATTCATAAACTGAAACCCTGCACCCCTTCTGCTGATAAACTCCCTTCTCTTTTCCTTCAGAAAGTTGCCAAAGAAACTGCTTACCCTATATCCTTACTTATCAACAGAACTATCCTAGAAGGAACCATCCCTGATATCTGGAAAATCTCCTACATTATCCCACTGCACAAAGGTGGTAACTCCCTTGACCTTTCAAACTACAGACCTATTGCCCTTCTCTCACCCCTAGCAAAAATTATGGAAAAATGTATACATCAGCAACTCGTACACTTTCTCTCTCATCACAACATAATAGCAAACTGCCAGCATGGTTTCAGACCCCACCACAGTACCACCACTGCCCTTCTATCCTTTGTAGATACTATCAATAAAAATCGAAACAACAATACACTCTCTTCTGCACTTTTCATTGATCTCTCGGCTTTCGACATGGTCAACCACTCTCTCTTAATCAACATTCTTGAATCCCTATCTTCTGATAAACTAGCCACTGACTGGTTTAAATCTTACCTTAACAACAGACAACAAGCAGTAATATGGGAAAACCATATTTCATCACTTCTGCCTATTTCCATCGGAGTTCCCCAGGGCTCCATCCTGGGTCCACTTCTGTTCTCCCTCTTTATTAACGATCTTCAGGCTGCTATCCCACAAGCTACCTGCATACAATACGCAGATGATTCTACCCTTATCTGCTCAGCACCCTCCTCTACTGAACTGAGCTCAGTGACCCAAAACACCTTTAACACAGTAGAAACTTGGTTTTCTAGTCGGTTTCTCCTACTAAATGCCAAAAAAACTAAACTCCTCCTCTTTTCACCCACCTCTCGATCTCCCCCATTAAACTTTACCATCTCTTCAAATAATGGCACTATCATCTCACCTGACCCAACTACTAAACTATTAGGAATAACCATTGACAACAATCTCTCCTTCGATCAGCACATTAACAACACCATCAAGATTGTAAACAGAAAAATTGGATCCCTTTATCGCATCAAACCTTTCCTAACCCCAGCAACAAGAATCAAAATTGCACAATCACATCTCCTATCTACTCTCCTTTACGCTTCCCCAATTTACACAAACCTTAAGAAAATCAATCTAAACAAACTTGTAACTTGCTACAACAACATAGCTCGTTTCGCCACTAGTAACCCATTTAGGACTCACCATTGTATTAACCTAAAACAACTCGGCTGGCTCGAATTTCAAAACTACCTAATAATTCCTCAACTCACTATAGCCCACAACATATTGCACCTACCTGACAACACCCCAATACTCTCTCAACTTCTAACCCCTTACAGCAATCTGAACTCACTTCGCTCCTCTAGTAAACTCTTGACAAAATCAATAAAGGTAAACAATGCAGCAGGTGCTTCCCTTTTCTCTAACACTATAGGTAAAACTTGGAATCTCTTACCTAGTGACATAACTTTGACTCAATCCCTGCCACAATTCAAGCAGAAAATTAAACTTTACTATCTAAATCATTGGCTTTGTTCCTGCAGCACACCAGACTAACCTTTTTTCTTCTCTAGTTCCCCTTACTCTTCTTATGCACTACCTGTCTCATTTCTCCACCTTTTGCTCATCTAATCTAACTAAGTATATGTTAAGCAAAATAGTTGACATGTAATGAACTGCATATTGTAAGTTTGTTTCTCTGTGTTATTATCTTTCGCTCTGTGTGTTCTTATGACTTTCAATTTGATGCTATTCCTTAACAGTAATGATTTTTTTTTTTATGTAATGTTCTTGGTAGTTTAGTGGAGCTTTTCTCCTCGGGCCTCTGCTGAAAATGGACATGTATCCAGCCAGACTAGCCCGGTCAACAAATGTAAAATAAATAAATAAATAAAATAAATAAACTCTATATAAATATGCAGTGTACTCTAGAGCTTACCGCTAAACAAACCAGCCACAGGTAAAAGGTTTTAAAAATATTTAATAATAAATAATTAAAACACAAGACAAAATTACTACACCACAGAGATATCTAAGAGTTCACAGATCACGTAGAAACTTAAAATAATGCAGTCATACAGGTCTGATTTTAAAGAAAAATACCTAATTAATCTTTACTGGCTTTAACTATTCTTACGAGAAATCACAGTGCTAGAAACTTAACATGTGAGAAAAAAGCAGAGTGCTGGTAAGTGGGATATGAAAATCAAAATGCCTTTTAGTGTCTTGTGAGACACAGTTTATAAAACGTCACTAACAAACATGTCTCTAGGACCTCCCCATATTACACCATTTTTGACACTTAGGTTTTCCCAGTATTCATATTGCATCATCTTGACACCTGCTCTGAGTTTCCAGGCTAATAGAAACTCCATTTACATTATTTAGCAAGCTAACACCTGCGCAGGACAATACAACAATAAAAGGCATTTCACATATACACTCTAGCAGAAACCAAACCAATAAAGCACCTTCCACATGTACACTCTAACAATTATTCCTTACATTAATACAATAGACAGAATGTCTTCAGCCAGCCTGACCGGAACCAACTTTAAAGATCAAAGAATGTCATAAAATCATTTCAATTTCAAAAGACACATCTGAAAGACTTGACTTAGTTTTTCTTTACAGCAAGGGGGGCAATGTTGTAAAAATCTTGAAGTTCACATTTTACAGTGTTTTTCT
>NC_056745.1:763883904-763933904 GCF_019279795.1 Protopterus annectens
TTATCAATAAGCTGTAGAAACTGTACTCATTATCAGTAAACTGTGCAAACTGTACTACTCATTATCAATAAACTGTACAAACTGTGCTAATCATTATAAATAAACTGTACAAACTGCAGTACTCATTATCAATAAACTGTACAAACTGTACTCATTATCAGTAAACTGTATAAACTGTATTACTCATTATCAGTAAACTGTGCAAACTGTGCTACTCATTATAAGTAAACTGTACAAACTGTGCTACTCATTATCAATAAACTATTCAAACTGTACTCAATATCAGTAAACTGTATAAACTGTGCTAATCATTATCTGTAACCTGTACAAATTGTGCTACTCATTATCAGTAAACTGTACAAACTGTACTACTCATTATCAGTAAAATGTACAAACTGTACTACTTATTGTCAGTAAACTGTACAAACGGTGCTACTCATTATCAGTAAACTGTACAAACTGTGCTACTCATTATCAGTAAACTGTACAAACTGTGCTACTCATTATTAGTAAACTGTACAAACTGTACTACTCATTATATGTAAACTGTACAAACTGTGCTACTCATCAGTCAACTGTACAAACTGTGCTATTCAATATCAGTAAACTATAGAAACTGTACTACTCATTATCAGTAAACTGTACAAATTGTGCTACTCATTATCAGTAAACTGTACAAACTGTACTACTCATCAGTAAACTGTACAAACTGTACTCATTATCAGTAAACTGTACAAACTGTACTACTCATTATCAGTAAACTGTACAAACTGTGCAACTCATTATAAGTAAACTGGAGACATTTTAGTCATTATCAGTAAATTGTACAAACTGTATAACACATTATCAGTAAACTGTACATACTGTACTACTCATCAATAAACAGTACAAGCTGTGCTACTCATTATCAGTAAACTGTATGAACTGTGTTACTCATTATCAGTAAACAGCACAAAGTGTGATACTCATTATCATTAAGCTGTACAAACTGTACTACTCATTATCACTAAACTTTACAAACTGTGCTACACAGTAAACTGTATAAACTGTGCTACTCATTATCTGTAAACTGCACAAATTGTGCTACTCATTATCAGTAAACTGTACAAACTGTACTACTCATTATCAGTAAAATGTACAAACTGTGCTACTCATTATATGTAAACTGTACAAACTGTACTACTCATTATCAGTAAACTGTACAAACTGTGCTACTCATTATCAGTAAACTGTACTACTCATTATCAGTAAACTGTATAAACTGTACTACTCATTATCAGTAAACTATACAAACTGTACTACTCATTATCAGTAAACTGTACAAACTGTACTACTCATTATCAGTAAACTGTACAAACTGTACTCATTATCAGTAAACTGTACAAACTGTACTACTCATTATCAGTAAACTGTACAAACTGTGCTACTCATTATACGTAAACTGTACAAATTGTGATACTCATTATCAATAAACTGTACAAACTGTACTCAATATCAGTAAACTGTATACACTGTGCTACTCATTATCTGTAAACTGTACAAATTGTGCTACTCATTATCAGTAAAATGTACAAACTGTGCTACTAATTATATGTAAACTGTACAAACTGTACTACTCATTATCAGTAAACGGTACAAACTGTGCTACTCATAATCAGTAAACTGTACAAACTGTACTACTCATTATCAGTAAACTGTACAAACTGTGCTACTAATTATCAGTAAACTGTACAAACTGTGCTACTCATAATCAGTAAACTGTACAAACTGTACTACTCACCAGTAAACTGTATAAACTGTACTACTCATTATCAGTAAACTATACAAACTGTACTACTCATTATAAGTAAACTGTACAAACTGTACTACTCATTATCAGTAAACTGTACAAACTGTGCTACTCATTATCAGTAAACTGTACAAACTGTACTACTCATTATCTGTAAACTGAGCACTGTGCTACTTATTATCAGTAAACTATACAAACTGTACAAACTGTGCTACTTATCAGGAAACTGTACAAACTGTGCTACTCATTATCAGTAAACTGTACAAACTGAGCTACTCATTATCAGTAAACTGTACAAACTGTACTACTCATTATCAGTAAACTGTACAAACTGTGCTACTCATTATCAATAAACTGTACAAACTGTGCTACTCATTATTTGTAAACTGTACAAACTGTACTACTCATTATCAGTAAACTGTACAAACTGTGCTTCTCATTATCCGTAAACTGTACAAACTGTACTACTCATTATTAGTAAACTGTACAAACTGTACTACTCATTATATGTAAACTGTACAAACTGTACTACTCATTATCCGTAAACTGTACAAACTGTGCTTCTCATTATCCATAAACTGCACAAACTGTACTACTTATTATCAGTAAACTGTACAAACTGTACTACTCATTATCAGTAAACTGTACAAACTGTACTCATTATCAGTAAACTGTACAAACTGTACTGCTCATTATCAGTAAATTGTACAAACTGTGCTACTCATTATCAGTAAACTGCACAAACTGTACAAGCTGTGCTACTTATCAGTAAACTGTACAAACTGTGCTACTCATTATCAGTAAACTGTACAAACTGTGCTACTGATTATCAGTAAACTGTACAAACTGTACTACTCATTATCAGTAAACTGTACAAACTGCTACTCATAATCAATAAACTGTACAAACTGTACTCATTATCAGTAAACTGTACAAACTGTACTACTCATTATCAGTAAACTGTACAAACTGTGCTACTCATTATAAGTAAACTGTACAAATTGTGCTACTCATTATCAATAAACTGTACAAACTGTACTCAATATCAGTAAACTGTATACACTGTGCTACTCATTATCTGTAAACTGTACAAATTGTGCTACTCATTATGAGTAAACTGTACAAACTGTACTACTCATTATCAGTAAAATGTACAAACTGTGCTACTAATTATATGTAAACTGTACAAACTGTACTACTCATTATCAGTAAATGGTACAAACTGTGCTACTCATTATCAGTAAACTGTACAAACTGTACTACTCATTATCAGTAAACTGTACAAACTGTGCTACTAATTATCAGTAAACTGTACAAACTGTGCTACTCATAATCAGTAAACTGTACAAACTGTACTACTCACCAGTAAACTGTATAAACTGTACTACTCATTATCAGTAAACTACACAAACTGTACTACTCATTATCAGTAAACTGTACTACTTATTATCAGTAAACTGTACAAACTGTGCTACTCATTATCAGTAAACTGTACAAACTGTACTACTCATTATCAGTAAATGGTACAAACTGTCCTACTCATAATCAGTAAACCATACAGACTGTACTATTCATTATCAGTAAACTGTACAAACTGTGCTACTAATTATCAGTAAACTGTACAAACTGTGCTACTCATAATCAGTAAACTGTACAAACTGTACTACTCACCAGTAAACTGTATAAACTGTACTACTCATTATCAGTAAACTATACAAACTGTACTACTCATTATAAGTAAACTGTACAAACTGTACTACTCATTATCAGTAAACTGTACAAACTGTGCTACTCATTATCAGTAAACTGTAGAAACTGTACTTCTCATTATCTGTAAACTGAGCACTGTGCTACTTATTATCAGTAAACTATACAAACTGTACAAACTGTGCTACTTATCAGGAAACTGTACAAACTGTGCTACTCATTATCAGTAAACTGTACAAACTGAGCTACTCATTATCAGTAAACTGTACAAACTGTACTACTCATTATCAGTAAACTGTACAAACTGTGCTACTCATTATCAATAAACTGTACAAACTGTGCTACTCATTATCAGTAAACTGTACAAACTGTACTACTCATTATCAGTAAACTGTACAAACTGTGCTTCTCATTATCCGTAAACTGTACAAACTGTACTACTCATTATTAGTAAACTGTACAAACTGTGCTACTCATTATATGTAAACTGTACAAACTGTACTACTCATTATTTGTAAACTGTACAAACTGTGCTTCTCATTATCCGTAAACTGTACAAACTGTACTACTCATTATCAGTAAACTGTACAAACTGTACTACTCATTATCAGTAAACTGTACAAACTGTACTCATTATCAGTAAACTGTACAAACTGTACTGCTCATTATCAGTAAATTGTACAAACTGTGCTACTCATTATCAGTAAACTGCACAAACTGTACAAGCTGTGCTACTTATCAGTAAACTGTACAAACTGTGCTACTCATTATCAGTAAACTGTACAAACTGTGCTACTGATTATCAGTAAACTGTACAAACTGTACTACTCATTATCAGTAAACTGTACAAACTGCTACTCATAATCAATAAACTGTACAAACTGTACTCATTATCAGTAAACTGTACAAACTGTACTACTCATTATCAGTAAATTGTACAAACTGTGCTACTCATTATAAGTAAACTGTAAAAAATGTGCTACTCATTATCAATAAACTGTACAAACTGTACTCAATATCAGTTAACTGTATACACTGTGCTACTCATTATCAGTAAAATGTACAAACTGTGCTACTAATTATATGTAAACTGTACAAACTGTACTACTCATTATCAGTAAATGGTACAAACTGTGCTACTCATTATCAGTAAACTGTACAAACTGTACTACTCATTATCAGTAAACTGTACAAACTGTGCTACTAATTATCAGTAAACTGTACAAACTGTGCTTCTCATAATCAGTAAAGTGTACAAACTGTACTACTCACCAGTAAACTGTATAAACTGTACTACTCATTATCAGTAAACTACACAAACTGTACTACTCATTATCAGTAAACTGTACTACTTATTATCAGTAAACTGTACAAACTGTGCTACTCATTATCAGTAAACTGTACAAACTGTACTACTCATTATCAGTAAACTGTACAAACTGTGCTACTTATTATCAGTAAACTATACAAACTGTACAAACTGTGCTACTTATCAGTAAACTGTACAAACTGTGCTACTCATTATCAGTAAACTGTACAAACTGTGCTACTCATTATCAGTAAACTGTACAAACTGTACTACTCATTATCAGTAAACTGTACAAACTGTGCTACTCATTATCAATAAACTGTACAAACTGTACTCATTATCAGTAAACTGTACAAACTGTACTACTCATTATCAATAAACTGTACAAACTGTGCTAATCATTATAAATAAACTGTACAAACTGCAGTACTCATTATCAATAAACTGTACAAACTGTACTCATTATCAGTAAACTGTATAAACTGTATTACTCATCAGTAAACTGTACAAACTGTGCTACTCATTATAAGTAAACTGTACAAACTGTGCTACTCATTATCAATAAACTGTACAAACTGTACTCAATATCAGTAAACTGTATAAACTGTGCTACTCATTATCTGTAAACTGTACAAACTGTAATACTCATTATCTGTAAAATGAACAAACTGTACTACTTATTGTCAGTAAACTGTACAAACGGTGCTACTCATTATCAGTAAACTGTACAAACTGTGCTACTCATTATCAGTAAACTGTACAAACTGTACTACTCATTATATGTAAACTGTACAAACTGTGCTACTCATCAGTCATCTGTACAAACTGTGCTATTCAATATCAGTAAACTATAGAAACTGTACTACTCATTATCAGTTAACTGTACAAACTGTACTACTCATTATCAGTAAACTGTACAAACTGTACTCATTATCAGTAAACTGTACAAACTGTACTCATTATCAGTAAACTGTACAAACTGTGCAACTCATTATAAGTAAACTGGACAAACTTTAGTCATTATCAGTAAATTGCACAAACTGTACTCCTCATTATCAGTAAACTGTACAAACTGTACTACTCATCAGTAAACTGTACAAGCTGTGCTACTCATTATCAGTAAACTGTATGAACTGTGTTACTCATTATCAGTAAACAGCACAAAGTGTGATACTCATTATCAATAAACTGTACAAACTGTAATACTCAGCAGTAAACTGTACAAACTGTGCTACTCATTAAAAGTAAACTGTACAAACTGTGCTACTCATTATCAATAAACTGCAAAAACTGTACTCAATATCAGTAAACTGTATAAACTGTGCTACTCATTATCTGTAAACTGCACAAATTGTGCTACTCATTATCATTAAGAATATGAATACTCTAATGTAAGTAATGTCTGAGTCATAATAGCCTGAGATAACAAATGTTATTGAATTCAAATGAGCATAAACATATAAGAACCTATCATTACAAATTTTTATTAAACTGCCAAATGGGTATCCTCTCTTTTTTTTTCTCTCTCTCTCTCTGCTCCCACTTTCAAGATTGTTAGAATGCTATTATGATAATGAACTCATTATATAGAATAGATGTACATAGCATTATTAAGTTGATTATAAAAGTTTTATATGATTATACAAAGCTGTTATATAAATTGTTTAAGTCTTGCTATAATAGATAATCAAAATAAATGAGTTTAACTTTAATTAATAATAGTTAGTATTTAATTAATTTGGTGGCAGCTGGAGTACTGCTGCTTAGGATAGGGGGATAACTTGAGTGGTATTTGCTACTCGAAGTTGGAGTTTTTAACTCCAGGCTGGATGCATTGTTTAATCCAAACAATATTTTCACCTGATTATTGTTATGTGTATATAGTTTTGACATCCACATCACATTTTATAAACTCATTGTCACTACAAATAAAAGTTAAAATCTCACAAAATTCCATAAGATTTTCACTAAATACAGCTATAATTAATAGAACACCTAAAGGAGGAGACATAATAATACTTACTTTAGTAAATGTTATTCTGATTATAAGTGTTATATGTTTATAAAAGTTAAATGGTAACTTTAAAAGGAATTTCTTTAAACATTAATTGATTGAATAACCCATGTAAAAGGGCAAGTTTAATGAGATATATTAATCTGCATAGAGCCAACTTAATATTCCTTCAGGAAACACATCTCCTGAAAAAAGATATAGATAAATTAGCCACTAATAAATATATAGTCTTGGTTAGCTCAGAACACACACAGAAAAAAAGAGGAGTGGCTATCTTATGGAACAAAAATATGCCCACACCTAAAACTATTAAGTCATATAAAGATGACAAAGGAATGTTCTGCCTGGTTACAATACAGATTAATGGGAAAACATATACATTGATTAATGTATACTGGATACCAGGAATTGGCACTAATACAGTGAAACACCATCTCAATAAGATTATATCATTTTCTAAAGGAGATATTATTTTAGCAGGAGATTTTAACTGTATCTTGCATGAAAAAGATACTACTACTATACTAAAAAGGAAAATCACATCCAATGCAAAACATTTAAAGGATTTCATTAACTTATATCATTTGAATGATATTAATAATCAAATGTCAAAACGGTCAGGAGGAAAGCGAACCAAGCAGGATTTGTAAGTTGTATGAGTCTGAAGAAGCCATTTAGGTGAAAGCGCTTACTCTATGTGTAATAAACCATTCTATCTGATATCTTAGTGGATTGTGATTTATGCTAGCTATTGGATTTAACGTGCAGTTTGAATTTTTGTAAAGAACAGTATTGCTATTATATGCAGCTCCTGCTTGGTTTGCTTTCCTCCTGACCGTTTTGACATTTTATTTACTTGTGTGTATGTTTGGAGGAGCGTTTACTCCACACCCCCAACGACTTTACCTACGATATTAATAATCAGACAGATTCTAAATCATTACCATATACTTTTTTTTCTAACAGACATAAAACTTATTCAAGAATAGATAGAGTCATTATTTCTAACCAACTGGTAACAGACCTAATTAATTCTAAGATCATTTCATGCCCTATATCAGATCATAATTCAATTGTCTTCGAATTTATGGTAAATATTACTTATAATGTTCAGATCAAAAGAATACCAGCATACCTAACTCAACTAAAAGATGATAAAGATTATATACTTACAGAGGTGCAACATTTCTTAGACTTAAACACTACACCTGACGTCTCCATTATTTACATTTGGGATGCTCTAAAATCTTATTTATATGGACAAAGTATCAGCTGGTATAATAATAAAAGGAAATCTTGGGACAGGGAATTAATAGACATTCAAAACAAATTAGACTCATATAAACATAATAATAAGGAAAATATTATGGACAAAAAAGTCATTGAGGAAATAAATAAATTAAATGAGAAATACAAAGAAATTTTAAGTCACAAAGTCAAAATAACATTAGAGAAATATACATTTTTTCCTTACTCAATAAGTCCCAAATACTTACATAGACTTAAAAATAAAACAAAAAGGCTGAATAAACAAAATCACATCAAAGAAATTTTCTCTCCAAGGAAAAAGAAGAATGTCTCTAGTTTACTGATGAAATAGCGAACCAGTTCACAATGAGAGCTAGGCTTCCAAAAGTCTCAAAATGAATTTATTAAACCAGATACAATGTGAGCGCATAAACGCTTCTAATGGGTGATGCCCGAACTAACTGTAAGTAGATGTCACACCATTATGCCATCACCCTCATCTATTAATTAATAATATTAATATAAATAAATACAAGAAAAAAATAACACATTTATACTTTATCTCTAACTAAAATCATGTTAAGCCAGCTATTAATTAAATAGCATCTATTATAAGAGAGCCATTTTAATATAGGCTTTATTGATAAAGCCTCATTAATGCCAGGAAAAATGTGGGCTCTAGTGCGCACCTGCCAAAATAATTAATTTATTTCCAACTGGATTTGCCAAGGACCCTCCCTGATATCTAAATCTCACCCATTAGAACTATTGTGAAGAATTTAAATAAATAATAAATAATTTTTTAATTAATTTATAGGCACAATATGTATTGTATATCAACATCAGAATTTGCCATAGTAGTTACTTATGTATATATTAATATTTGTGATAGTATTTATATAACTATAGTGCAATGATGTTGTTTATATATATATTCTTACTTTTAAAGTTTATAATTATCAATTTTAGATAGCATTTATGGTTATTATCCATTTGTTTTTGTTTTCATTAACTCATCCACTCAGAATACGCATACACAACGTATGTTAAAATACGTATAACAATATATCTACAAATGCATTCCCTTTGACGTCTGACATTTGCAGGGATCTATGTGGGTATCATTGTTTTCTAGTCTATATGCCCTATTTTATAAAAGGATATTTGAAAATATTTAATGATCATGCATTTACAAATGTTTTGTTATTTGAGTTTATTTAAATTTCCATACATTTGATTGTTGAAATTTCTTCTTCTGTTTTAAGGTTTCCTTGGAAACGCGCTGATTCATACAAATGCTTTTTAATGTGATTGGATCATTTTAACTGATGTGTGCATATATAACATAGTTTTAAAACTGTATTTGGTAATTTGTCTGAAGAAGGCGAGACACTGTTTTCGCCGAAAGCGTTTATGCGCTCACATTGTATCTGGTTTAATAAATTCATTTTGAGACTTTTGGAAGCCTAGCTCTCATTGTGAACTGGTTCGCTATTTCATCAGTTTAGTGGTTCGTTTATCGTGGATTATTGAATGTCTCTAGTTTACCAGAAATATTAGATGAATTTAGAAATCACTTTCATAACATTAACCATAATAACATTAATATGGATTCTAAAGATAAAATAAAGAACTTTATAATTACAAACATGAACAAAAAACTTAATAAACAACAGACTAGATTAATAGATAAAAATATTTCATATACAGAGGTTATTACACAAATAAACTTAAATCAAACAAAGCACCAGGTAATGATGGTATTATTCCTGAGATTTATAAAATCCTTCCTAAGAGTACCTATTCATTAATACATAAGGTTTTCATTTCAGCTCAAAATGAATTGTCAATTCCCCCATCCTGGCAATACACATTTATTTCACCAATTTTGAAACTCAATAAAGATCCAACTAGATGCACTTCATACAGACCTATTTCATTACTTAATGTTGACTATAAAATGTTCATGAATATATTTGCTGACAGATTAATGACAATCATTCCAAGTATAATAGCTATAGATCAGACAGGCTTTATTATAAATAGAAATACTTTTGATAATATAAGGAGAACTTTAACTCTGATTGATTATGCAAACAGAAAAAAGAAAGATTTGACACTCATCAGCCTTGATATAAGTTCAGCATTTGACTCAGTAAGTTGGGACTATTTGTTTATCTTATTGAAGTGTACAAATTTCTCTGATACATTTGTGAATTTAATTGAACATCTATATAAAGGAGCATTGGCTTACATTAAAATAGGAACATATGTCTCGCAAAAAATACCCATATTAAAAGGTACAAATCAAGGGTGTCCACTTTCACCATTATTATTTACTTTAATAATGGAGCCTTGGGCTAATTTGATTAGAAACAGCAATGATATAGAAGGATTCGATATAGACGAAAATACAATATCTAAAATCCAACTTTTTGCAGATGATGTTTTAATTACATCAGCAGGAACAAATTCTTCTATGCAGTCATTATTTGATAAGATGACAGATTTCAAGAATATTTCTGGTTTGATATTTAATGAAGAAAAAACTAAAATATTACCAATATACACAGGGAAAAATGTTCTTACTAATGATTTTCTCAAATACATACTAAATTCAGGTCAAATAACTTATTTAGGCATAATATTAACTAAAGATATTAAATCTATTATACATAATAATTATAGTAATTGTCTTCATAATATACAAAATCATTTCAATAGCTGGAACAATATGTTTTTTACCATGGAAGAAAGACTCACAATTATTAAAATGATAATATTCCCGAAGATATTATACATAATACAATCAATAATACTCCCACCTACAAAAATAATTATTAAGAAATTAAATTCACAAATGTTAAATTTCTTATGGGCACCTAATAGACCTAGGATTGCATTAAACAAACATACTAATAGTTGGTCTCAAGGGGGCATATCATTTCCAGACTTTAATTTATATGCTTTCTCTTCTATTATAAAAGTTATAACATTGCTAATAGATCAGTCATATGTTGCAAAATTGAAGGAATATTGGGAATTAATTAGCATGCACTTCACAAAAATATCGTTAATACACAAAAATACTATTATAAACAATCCCATGTTATGGTTACTAAAAGAGTTTTGTACCTCATCTATTACACCAAAATATATAGCTAGTTACCCATTAAATATTATTATTAGACATCGTAATTTTATATATATACATCCTAAGTATAAGGAATGGAATTTTATCTTATTTCCTATAATGTATACACAAGGTATTCTTTTATCATCCATCTCTGAAAGAACTCTTCTAGTCACAGAGAATAATTTAAAGTATTTGTATCAGATGCTGTCTGACAATAAAGTAAAAAATTTAGACTTCTTAAAGCAAGAATTTGATTTGAGAGAAACATGTTGGTTAGAGATTCAAACTTTTAGACAACATCTTACTAGCAAACTTGATTTAATGTCTTTAACAGTTAAAGAATCTGTTCCAATACTGATTGACTTCTTGATATAATTTACAACATAGGGTTTCTGATAAAGGTAAGCTCTCACACATACATAAAATTATTAGAGATGAAACCTATTATAGTTCAGATAATTACTGGAATTATTTCAATTCCATTAATGGTGAATCACCAAAACAACAAGATAAACAATATATATTGGAATCTGCTTATAAAACTACTTCTTCTATTAATTGGAGACTTTTTACCTGGAAATTTTTACATTGATCTTTCTATACACCCTTAATGATGAATAAAATAAACAATAAAGACAACATATGTAAGAGATGTACTGTAGAAATAAATGCTGATTGGGCACATATGTTTTACGATTGTATAAAACTGAAGGAATATTGGATGTTAATCAATGATTTTTTGCAGGCTCTTTTCACAGATAATTTCATAGTCTCTAAATCACTTATATTATTTAACACCCCTGTTCCAAAATGTGTTAAAAAAGTTAAACTTCCTTTATTATGGTCAATTCGAGCAGTGGATATAAAAATAATAACCAGAAAATGGATTTCAGATACTCCTCCTTCATTTAATGAATTTAAAAATGTTATGATTGAAGTGTGTCATATGGAACTAATGACAATAAAGTCAAGAACCATTAGGAGAACATCTTACTATAATATATGGGATACCTTACAAAACTTGTTAAAACAGTTTTAGTTTCATTAGTAAGATGTTGCAGTTTAATTAATTGATTTGATTTAGAGTGGATGTCTTTGTAAATACTTTAGTTGTTTTATCAAATGTTATAACTGTTTATATGTTAACTGCTTGCATAAGATTGTTATAATATTTATTTTGTATGTTAAAACTAATAAACTTGTTTAAAAAAAAAGTGAGCTGTAAAGCAGAAGGAAATTCTGCTTCTAGTTCTTCTGGTAATAAAGTCCACAGAGGGACTCTATCTGTGAAACATTTTCCACTGTCTCAATGGAAAATGTTGGTGAGAAAGAAGGGAGCATGAGAGTTGACTAGAAGAATTGAGTGTACTGGGCCTGCTGAATCTAGCTTTGTTTGTATAGCTTGAGCACTGACCCAGGCCATCTTTTTTTGGAGAAGGTTCCCCTGCACCCTAGCAGCAGGAGTGTGAAGTTAGAACTTGTCTGATTGAAGACTGCTGGAGCAGGGCTCAGTTTTGAGCTTTTTTCTGGTTAATTGGGTAACTTGTTTAAATCAGTTATTCGTTTTCTATTGTTTTTATATATATATATATATATATATATATATATATATATATATATATATATATAAATGCATTCTATTCATCTGCTTTTACTGTATTTGTGTTTCTTCCTACTTTATTACTAGTGGCATTGATTACAACTCTGATCTGAGATATATAACAATAACTATCCTTTTCTGTGCATTTAAAGAGTTTTTTTATTGTATCTGCTTTATTTTCTGAAAAAATATATATATATATATACTTGTTTCCCCCCTTTCTAAGCTAGTATAGTCCAGTTTTCAGGTTAAGTGCTGAATTCAGGGCTGTGTTACAAATCTCTGTGTTTGTCCATACCTTACTTGGATAGAAGGAAGTTTCTCTGTTCACCTGTGAGAGATGGGAGCTTTGAGCAGCCTATCTGTCCCTGGAGGAGTGGTTTCAGCCCAGAAATTAGTAATTTATTGGCCATTTGGGGCTAATTTCTATATCTTTCATTTCCCTGCTATAAATACTGCATTTGCCCGGTTTTGCATGCCAGGCAGTGCCAGTTTGCTAGGGTATAACTATTCCTGGCTCCACAAAGTCTCCTCTTCCATTTTTCCCCTTGGAACTAGACAGACTTTCAACTTAAGCACTCAAGCCATTCATTTCCCAGCCCAGCACTTGCTCAAAACTCATAGCAAGCACTTATAAACCCTAGCACTAGACCGTCCTATACTGTACAGAAGGACAAGGCTCTCTATTCAACCTTACCAGCCATTCAGTAAAACAGTTCACTGTACCTATCCAGGCATGTCCAAAGGGCAGTTTCAGGCATACTCTCCAGTCTAACTGATAAATCTGGGCATTTTTAGGCAATGTTACAACTGCCTCATGTACCACCAAACACTAATACATGCGAGAGATGTAATTATACAGCCAAACTGGAAGCTAAGCTCTCTCAACCCAAGGCTGGATCAGACAGTCAAGAGGAGAAGGGAAATACTTGCATCACACCACCAGTCTCACATAGACCCATTAAACCAGCACTGGAAAAAATGCACATAAATACATGAAAACATACTCGGAGGCTCTAAATAAAAATCTGCAAAAGCAACAGAGACCTCTAAAGCAGATATCCAAGGAACCTCCACCCCTCAACACAAATCATGAAACACATACTTCACAAAACCAGTGTGCCATGCAATCACAGCCCTTAAGGCAAAATAATATACCCAACATACTTGTAATAGGTGACTCTATAGTCAGGCACACTGATGTCTCACTCATTAGGCTGAATAAGAAGAAGGTTACTTGTTAGCTGTCTGTCGGGTGCCAGGATCCCCCACATAACACAAGCACTCAGGTCACTCCAGAACAAGTACAAATGTGACTCTGTCATTGTCCATGTTGGTGTGAATGACCTGAGTCGTACCTCCATGGACTACATGAAAACAGACATGAAAGAGCTCTCTGATCTTGTAGCCCAGGCCGGTATGACCCTGACCCTGAGTAGCATCCTGCCCTCACCAGGAATGATACCACAGTATAAAGAAAAAATGATCAATTTCAACAATTGGCTAAGTTCTGGTGTCATTCAAAGGGGATCCAGTGTCTGTACACCTGGGATGACATGCTCGACAAGCCACGCTGCTTTGCTAGAGACGGCTTGCACCTGTCACCCTTAGGCTTTTGAATACTGGCCAAGGCTCTTGCCACCCCCATAGTGCCTTTTTTAGGCAAGGCTCAAAAGATAAACCCACCACCATAAATAGCACAAGTAACAAAAAACTGAGAGTAATGCTACTCAATGCCAGAAGTCTAAACCTCAAAATGCATGCACTCAAGGCACTCCTCAGTATGGAAAAAATCGATATATGTGCAGTAATAGAAACCTGGTTTAGGGGTCCAGAGAGCACCCCAGCACTACCAGGCTACTACTCATACCATACATTTTGGCCACAGAACCCGGACTGAAATACTAAAGGTGGGAGCATATCCATATTGATCAAGGATACCCACACCTCCAGATTAGTGGCACAGCACGATGCTTCAGAGATCATCCACGTGCAACTAACAACGGGCAAAACTGCAATTCAAATTGTAGCTTGCTACAGATCACCCACCTTGTCCCAGGACCCCCATTCCACATTTCTGGAAACAGTGGGAAATATAAAGGTCTTACCAAACACCCTAATATTGGGTGATTTCAATTACCCAAAAATTAATTGGGAGAACTACTCAAGTACTAACTCCCTTGCCAACATTTCCTAGAATTTATAAACTCAAATGCCCTGGATCAACTGGTCAACACTCCCACCAGAGGTGACAACATATTGGACCTGGTCATCACCAACATGGGCGACCGGTGCTCCACATCGGAGGTCAACCCCTCACTGGTTAGATCTGACCATAAACAAATCACTTTGGATATCCACATTCCGCCCCCACCCCCGGACAAGGAAACCACAGTGAAAAACCTTTCAAAAGCAAACATCACGTTACTTAAGACCAAGGTGGAATGCTTCAAAGCCCCCATGCTAAAGGATAGCATTGTTCAAGCAGCAAAATCCTTTACTAATGCATTCTATGGGCACCTACAAGAATGCATGGATCATGCTATCACAAGCAAAACCAAGACTCACTCCTCTAAGAAAAGAAAACCAGTCTGGTGGACTCCTGCCATAAACAAGCTATACAATAGAAAGAGGAAACTAATACAGAAAAGGGTAAAATCCCCAAGAAGGGAAGACATCCCGGATCAGTATCAGCAAGAAACTACAATCCCTCACAAAATCATCCAAGGCAAGTTTCGAAAGAAAAATTGCCAAGGACTACAAAGAAAACCACAAGGAATTATTTAGCTATATCACAAATCTAAGTGGCAATGCTCAGATCTGCTCAGAGTTAGTGCAGAATGGTACAAAGTACACTGAACCGACCGATGTTGCCAACATCCTGGCAGACTGCTTCAGTGCAAACTTCACCCCCCCTCACCCCCAAAAGGGCCCATAGCCATACCAGAAGAATGTAGAGCTCCTGAAATCACAGACACTCAGGTTAAAACAGCCCTCTCCAAAGCCAAAAACACAGTATTAATGGGACTGGACAGTGTCCCAGGCTGTGTCCTACATGAGCTCAAAGACAAACTAACCCCTCACCTAAACACACTGTTCAAACTCAGCCTCTCCACAGGTTACTAACCATAGAGTGGTGCACAGCAACAGTTATTACATTCCACAAAGGTGGAGCCACAACAGACCCCGGGAACTATCGCCCTATAAGCCTGACTAGCTTGGTCTGCAAGGCTATGGAGCGCATCATCATGGAACTCATTAACAGAGACATTGGGAACCTCCAAACACTGGACCCTACCCAGTTCAGCTTTGTTAAGAGCAGATCATGCCTCCTAAACCTGGTGGACTTCTTTGAGACAGTTACCAAGGCTATAGACGAGGGAAAAGTGGTACACACAGCCTACCTAGACCTTGCAAAGGCCTTTGACACCATTCCCCATTCTGGTATTATAGACAAGCTCACCAGCCTGAACATAAACCCCTACGTCACAAGATGGGTTGCCAACTGGCTCATGGACAGAACCCAAATGGTAAGAGTTGCAGGAGCTATGTCTGACTCTTAACCGGTTACAAGTGGCACCTCCAGGGTTCAGTCCTTGGACAACTCCTGTTCAGCATATACTTCTCAGAGTTACAGGCAAGCACGGGAGGACTGTGGCTGACCAAGTTCGCAGACAACTGCAAACTAGGGGCTATAATTGACTCTCCGGCTGACACAGACATCCTTCAAAAGGGTCTCACTGAGACGGACACCTGGTGTCAAAATCATGGCCTCAAGCTAAATGCCAAAAAGTGCATAGTCATCCCCTTTGGAAAAAACAAAGTACCCACAAACTACCACATAGGTGGTAGTCCCCTAAATATGGAAGACGTAATAAGGGATCTGGGGACCCAAGTAGATTGTAAACTCTCCTTTGATAATCACATTGCCAAAGTGGTTAGAAAATCCTTCTACGTTGCACACCTTATCACAAAAGGGTTCGCGTCCAGATCAAAAGAGGTCATTGTGCCCCTCTACTCATCGCTCATCAGTCCCATCATAGAGTATAATGCCCCATTTGGGATGTATCTTTCAAGACACCTGCAACAGCTGGGAAGACCACAGAAGTACCTCACCTAGAGGATCACTGGCCTCAAACAGATGCTCTATGCAGCTCGACTGAAGAATCTCCAGCTGTACTCGGTTGCATACCGCCTACTCAGAGGTGATCTCAGCCCAACATACAAGGCCATGTCCAACCCAGAACTGATGGGCATGCTCCACCTAAAGAAAAGCTTATCCCCTCGAGCCACACTCTCCAGGGATCTAAACCTCACCGCAACAATAAATAGGACGTGCTGGAGGGATAGATTCCTGTCCCAGAGACTTCCCATGCTTTGGAACAAGATTCCAATCTACATTAGGCAGAGCTCCTCACTAACACTCTTCAAGAAAAACCTTGACGAGTGGATGGGAAACAGAAAGTTTACCCCGGTGATCACTTCAGTGGCTCTGCTGGACAGAGGGACAGGGAACTAATCTAAGGGGGTGGTGAAAGCCAACACAGTCTGACTAGGCTTATAAATGCCTTCAGGCAGATAGCCTAGTACCTACCTATGAACCTATAGTTGTGTTACAGGAGACACACCTGGAAATAACTGAACATGTGAATTTGATAAAGAAAGGTTTCCAGGATGGTTATTCAGCTGAATAACTGAGACAAAGGAAAAGAGGAGCCCTAACAGTGATAGAAGAGGATAAAAAAGATAATAATGGTAGGTTTGTAGTGCTAAGGGGCTACTGGTAAGGGACGGGGTTACACTGGCATGTATTCATATTCCATCTAAAACTGCTATAATGGAGCTTAAGAAAATTCTGGGAGACATAATCAATGTAAAATAAAATATGGAGCTTTTCTCCTCGGGCCTCTGCTGAAAATGGACATGTATCCAGCCAGACTAGCCCGGTTAACAAATGTAAAATAAAATAAAATAAATAAAATTTTCAGCAGGGAATATTGCTTACAGGTGGGGACTGGAATTTGATCTTCAGCAGTGAAGTTGTCTCTGGGGGGCCCAGAAGGGAAAGTATAACAAAGAAGGGCAGATTTTTAAAGAAATGTATGAAAATATTTGGCATAGCAGATATGAATTTAGTAATAGGAGTTTGGAGTGAATTTACATATTATTCCCTAAGATATAAAAACTGGGTTAGGGTAGACAGAATTTACATTTCACAAGAACATATGCATTTAATTGACGGTGTTGATAGGCACCCAATAACTATTTCAGATCATGTGCCAATAATTAAAAATAAAAACACAGGGTAATGACATAAAAATGAGACACTGGTGCCTTCCCACCTATCTGTTATAGAGAGAGGAATTTAAGGAATGCGTAGTGGAGATTATTCAGGAGCTGTTAGAGAGGATAGAAATTTATTTTGAAAATATAGTTAGGGAGTGGGATAAAATTAAGATGGTGTTTAAAAATAGGGTGGAAATAAAAGAAAGGCAGCTATGGTTAAGAAGTAACAAGAATTATTTAAAGGGACTGACGCACATTAAAGTATTGCAGAATAGAGGGATCTCAGAACAGCAACTGCAGCGTTACCTTGATTACACAAGTTTAGGACTGCTATTAAGCAACTGTTTTATTTTATAATAAACCTAGAGCACAAAAACTTTTAACACAATGACTCAGGCAACAGAAAGTAGAAAGGGTTGTCGCCAAACTTAGGGAGCCTATAACAAGGAAGCTAACACGAGATCCTGTAGAGGTATTAGAAATATTTCAGAAATTCTAGGAAAGTCTGCATGAAGCAGAGAAATATGGAAATTGAGGAAAGATGCAAATGGAAATATTTATGGCCGAATGAAATATGCCAAGGTTAGAGGTAGATGAGGCTTAATTACTAACAGTTTGGATAAGAGGAGATGAGATAAAAATTGTGATGTATAACCAATCTACAGGAAATTCCCCAGGAATAGATGGTATTCCTGTGGAAGTTTGGAAGCTAGGAGGGAAAAAACTGATAAAGATCTGGAAGGTTTTTTTAAAAGTATTTTAGAGGAGGAGAAGTTCAAACATCCTGGAAGCGGTGGTAACTGTACTACCTAAAGAGGGTAAAGATAAAGCAGATCCAGCTTCATGCACTCCCATTTCAATACTAAACCATGATTATAAAGTGTTCCTGTCTATAATGGCTGAAAGAATGGCAAAAGCAATGCCAAAATTGATAGATATGGATCAATGTGGTTTTGTGAAGAGGAGGCAATCATTTGACAACATTAACAGAACGTTTATGATCCAGAGGGAAGCAGAATGTAAGAAAATACCGTTGTTGTTGGTGGGTCTTGATGGAGAGGAAGCATTTAACAGAGTAAGCTGAGACTTTATGACCAGGGCAATGGAAACATTTGCATTTCCTGAAAAAAATTATAACACTACAACACTACCCAACACTACCTCCTCCATCTTCCCACTACTATCACACCTCCTCAACTAACATGTAGAAGCATACCTTACCTATGCTCACTGCATGCACTCTCCTTGCATATCTTACATCCTACCAAAGCTCTATCATTCCCACACTCAACTACTACCACTGTACTACTACTCACACCACCACTCATGTCTCACCCTCACTCAGCTCCCCTCCCACCAACTCAAGAACCATTCCTATGCACCCCCCACATATTCTACCAACTATATTACTCAAACATAAAGCATCCCTACAGCTTAACATAGTAACCCTTCCACCATACCTATTACCCAAAGAGCACAATCATAAAGTTTCCCTTATAAACAAACACATTCAAAAACTGAGAAAACTAATAACCTCATGCATATCAAAACTAGCCCTAAGTGGAGATATCCACCCCAACCCTGGCCCTACAGTCTCCAACCCCAATCCTCATAATCAGACTAGAAACCACAACTTCTCCCATATTACAGACAATAGAAAGCCAAATGACTTCCTTCTACTAAGCCTAAATATTAGAAGTATATCCAACAAAGTCCATGAACTCCATGCCACCATAGACTTGTACTCCTCAGATATAGTCATCCTGACAGAAACCTGGCTAAAACCTCACATTACCAGTGAGCAAATACTCCCTACAGGTTATGGCATACTAAGACTAGACTGGCTAAACAAGAAAGGAGGCAGTGTAGCTATAATATTTAAACAGCATCTAAACATCCAGATCTTAAAATCATCTGCTCCACAAATAGGCAATGAAGAAATAATATATACCAACCTCAAAATAAACCAAAACAAAACCATCAACATAATTGGATGCTACTTCCCACCTGGCCAAAACATCCCTCCACTAGAAAACCTCCTCAGCTGGTCTACCCACCATCTCCCCCAAGAAACTATCATTTTAGGTGATTTCAATATTGACTGGCAATCCTGTTCTGGCAACCATCCAACCCATCATGTAAACCTTCATGGCTTCACCCAACTAGTCCAGTCACCAACCAGGATAAATAAAAACTCCAGTAAGCACACTACCCTGGATTGGATACCAGTCAGTAAGAGCCCCCAGTCATATATAACAGGCTGCTTATCAGATAGCCTCAGTGATCACTCCCCAACATTCCTACTGAAAAAATACCTATACCAAGCTAAACCTGTTGTCTACCGTCAGATAAGTAAAAAAATAAACTTTAACCCACTCACATTCATCTCATCCCTCAAAGAATGTAACTGGCATCCTCTAAAGTACCTCAGTCTTGATGACGCAGTTGAATTTTTTAATACTATCTTCCTGAGCATCCTTAATTACCATGCCCCCATAAGACTTTCCAGAATCAAAGCACAACCCTCCCCATGGCTACAGAAAACCACTAAGTCAGAAATGAAAAACAGGGATAAAGCCTGGGAGCACTGGCGCAAAACCAAGACCCCCTCAACTAGACAGAAATTCCTAGAACTATGCAATAGTCAAAAAGCTAATAAAACAGGACAAATTCCAATACTACCAGTCTGCCCTAGACTCCTCCGAACACAGCCCCAAACAATTCTGGTCCTCCATAAACTCCATCCTCCACCCAGGTAAAGTCAGTACCCCTCCTCCTAACATCCCTCACTTCTCAGAAAATATTGCTACCTCATTCAACACCCATACTATCACTAGCTAAACAACACAACCACCCTCCCCTTCAACCCACACCTTCAACTACTAATCTCCCCACTGCCTTCTCTTTTTCTCCTGTACATACCTCCATCATAAAAAAATTCTTAACTAAACTTAAACCCACCAAATTAGCAGCAGACAACCGCCCAAGTGAATACCTACAAATTGCAGCTGATGCTCTGGCCTACCCAGTATCTATCTTGATTAACCGATCTCTGTCAGAAAGTTATGTTCCCACACTGTGGAAAGTATCACATATAATTCCCCTCCACAAAGGTGGACCCTCCACAGAACTAACCAATTATCGCCCCATAGCTATTCTCTCTCCACTCTCCAAAATACTAGAGAGATGCATACACTCTCAGGTCTCAGACTACATCCTTACTAACAACCTCCTTTCCAATACTCAGCATGGTTTCTGACCAAACCATAGCACCACCACTGCCTTACTCTCCTTTACTAACACTATCCTTCAGCATAAAAACAATGGCTATCTCTCCTCTGCTACTTTCCTAGACCTATCTAAAGCATTTGACATGGTCCCACACAAACAACTTATCTCTGTCCTCAATAACCTATCCTTCTCACAATCAGTCACCAACTGGTTTCAGAGTTACCTGTCTGACCACCAACAATCCATTGTATGGCAGAATGACATATCTCCCCAACTACCTGTCTCCATAGGGGTTCCCCAAGGATCCATCCTTGGACCCCAACTCTTCTCTGTTTTCACAAATAATCTAGCCTCTGCCACCACACATGACACACTCATACAATACGCAGATGACTCGACCATCATCTACTCAGCCCAGTCCCTACCCAAACTGCAAAACGTCACACAGGAAGCCTTTTCCTCTGTTGAAACTTGGTTATCCGATGCCCAATTAATACTCAACCCAAACAAAACTAAACTACTCATCTTCCAACCCACCAAACATACTCAAAACAACTCTCACTTTAACATCACAGCAAAAGACAACACCACTATATACCCAACTGAACACACCAAATTGCTAGGAGTGGAAATAGACAATAAACTAAAATTTGACATTCACATATCCATGACCATAAAAAAAGTCCACAAAAAACTAGGAGCGTTATACAGAAATAAGCATCTTCTCACCAAAGCAGCAAAGATTTCAGTAGCAAATTCCCACCATATCTCCACCCTACTTTATGCCTCTCCAATATATACCAACCTAAGGCAATGTGATCTAAACAAGCTAGAGACGTGCTACAACAAAATTGCCAAATTCGCCACAGGGGCATCCTACCATAGTCACCACTGTCTCTCACTTACTGAACTGGGCTGGCTTGAACTCCCTCACCTCTTTCAATGGTATCAACTCTCACTCGCCCACAAACTAGTAAACCATCCACTAAATGTCCCATCCCTCCAGAATCTACTCCAACCCTATCACACCACCAGACCACTAAGATCCAGCAACAAAAATCACTTGCAGATCACTAAAGCCAATAACTCTGCTGGTGAAGCACTATTTTCTTGCACCATAGCCAAATTATGGAACTCCCTCCCACCCACAATTACCTCCGTACCATCATGCACCCACTTCAAAACTTTACTAAAAGTGCACCTAAAAACATGCTGGCTATGCCCTTGCAACTCCCACTCTAATACCATCCACTCACTCCATCCAACCACTACCTTTCTTTCCACTCCACTAACTACCTTGATTATAGCAAGCTCAGATGCTCATAAGCCTAGTACTTATACAGCAGGAGCTTCTTATTTTAACATTTGTTAATGTCTGTTATGTTCTTCACAGATAAAGATTCTAGTTGTCTACTGATGTACTATGTTCTTCATCAGTAAATATGTTGTAAGTAATTGCTATGTAAATTGTTAATCACTATGTAATCCAATGTAACTAATGTCTGTTTATTTTAACTGTGGAGCTTTTCTCCCTGGGCCTCCGCTGAAAATGGGCCTATGTCCAGTCGGACACGCCCGGTCAACAAATATAAATAAATAAACAAATAAATAAAATAAATAAAAGGTTGACTAGGAGGATATATGAGGGATCAGGGGCGAAACTTAAAGTGGGTGGGGTCCTCTCTCATAATTTCTGCTTGAGCAAAGGAACCAGGTAGGGGTGTCCTCTTTCTCCTTTGTTGTTTGCATTATATTTATAACCATTGGCAAAGAAAACAAGGTCTAAGAAATTCAAGGATATAGTTGGCATGGCAGTCAACAAAAGCTGGCTCTATTTGCAGATGATATTATTTTATATCCTACAAAACCAGAAAGAGACATTACAGTGTTGTAGAACATTTTGAGACAGTTTCAGATATTTTCAGTGTTCAAAATTAATGAAGCTAAAACAAAGGTAATAGTGGTAAATTGTGTATCCACATATGAATTGATTCAGCAATAGCAATACTTATGGGGACATGACAAAATCAAGTATTTAGGAGTATGGAATAAAAATGATTCTGGTGTAGAAGCTAAGGATATGTGGGAAGAGACAAAACAAAAGTTAATACAAGAACTGAAAAAATAGAAGCTTTGTTATATGGATATGGATAGTAAAATACAAACAGTTAAAATGTTTTCATTACCATTCGTCTTATACGAGTCTATATTATTTCCTCGAAAGACGTCTCTGTCAAACAGCTGTTCATTGATCACTACCCATCAAACAGCTGTTCAGTGAATATTACAATCATCAAACTTCTTTCCTAGGGAAAGAAACTACTTGGTCACCAGAGCAAGCAAAATACGAACAAAATAATTTTATACTGATGAAGGTGGGAGGCTGTACCCCCCACAGCCCCCTACTTATATACACCAACTCCAACATTGCATTACAGTGGGGGAAAGGGCTAATTTACGATGCTGATCACCTAGTTACTTTTCCCAGAGAAAAACTTCAATGTAGTGATCGTTCACTGAATGCAGTGTTCAATGTAGTAGTGTCGATGACTACGGATTTGATGGAGATGTGTTTCAAGGAAATAATACAGACCCGCGTTATACACAAGTCAGGCATATTTTTATCAACCAAAGGAGAAGTTGTGGACAGCAATTAATAAAGAGCTGAAGGACTTTATCTGGGAGGGGAAGATGGCAAGAGTCAAGTGGGATAAGCCGATTCTTCAAGTAGAACAGGATGGATTGGGATTACTCAATTTCAATGGGTATTTCAGAGCTACACAGTTAAGATTATGCACAGCACCAGCAGAATACTGTAATTCAAAGTGGAAAGGGATGATCATGAAACAGGGCAGAAGCTCACGAAACAAGGAGAGACTGGGATTTTGGATGCAGGCTTTTAAGGAGAATAACTATAATCATACAGAAAATTATGTACATGAAGTAGCAGAAAGTATTCTAAGGACTAAACCAACACGGGAATGGAGAAGGGAGAGTCTGCTGATAGGGATGACTGCAATTAGAGATGTAGACAATAGGGAAGACGGAGCTGGCATTTATTGGAGAAAACTGGCAAAAGAATCACGGTATTTGGAGCAAATAACTAGAGAGGGAAAGTTAATTGAATGGGAAGACACCAAGAATTTATTTGGACTGCTGGTTAGAGATTGCCTTCCCCATCAATGATTGATATCAGAGTATAGGCAAAGAGAAAGAAATAGGGAGGTCCTAAACAAAAGACCAGCACTGGTAGAGTTTTTAGTAGAATCCAGAATAGAAGCTGCCATTAAAAAAGGAATGATTAGTAGAGCATACAAAATACTGCATGATAATTATAATAATCCATCAGAGAAGGATGGAAAGGAATGGGAAGAGAGATTGGATAAGCATTTCACAAAGAAACAATGGGAGGATATATGTATGTCTCCCAAATATGCAAAAAAAATCTAGAAGATTTTGGATTTTTGTTTGGAAATGTTTACATAGATATTTTTACACCACAAGTAGACTCCAGATAATTTTTCCTCAGGCAGACAGCAAATGTTGGAGGTGTGATGGGGAAGAAAGAAGCAATTGAAAATATATTTTCTGGGAGTGCAGTGAGTTGGCGGACTTTAAGGATTCCCTATAGGATTCACTGTTGGAGATGCTGGGTGGGTGGATTGGTGTGATGAAGGAGATGATTTTTCTGAGCTATGATGCAGAATCGGAATTGCCTAGACATAGTAAGGCCTTGCTGTGTCTAATTATGTTGGCTACCAAAAAAAGCAATTACTAGGGGAGAATGAGGTTTAAAAGAAGGCAGGACTTAAATGAGCTATGTAATGTTTGACAAAAAATGATTGGGTAGATTATAAGTGATGTATAATGTCTGCAACTGGGAGTGTGTCAGTGTGGTTAGTGATGTAAAATGCTTGCAAGTAGGATTGTGTCGGTGTGGTTTGTTCTCATTTATATAAATGTATAAAAATATATAAATTTATATAAATATAAGGCATTTAATTGCTTAAAAACATTCTTATCTTCAGAGCCAGTTCTGGTTGCCCCTGACTTTACTAAGCCTTTTGTTGTATACAATAATGCATCAGAAGTTGGATTTGGAGCTGTGTTATATCTGGGACTACGTGGTGAAGAATATGCAGTCAGCTACCTTAGAGCTGTGTTATATCTGGGACTAGGTGGTGGGGAATATGCAGTCAGCTACCTAAGAGCTGTGTTATATCTGGGACTAGCTGGTGAGGAATATGCAGTCAGCTACCTAAGAGTTGTGTTATATCTGGGACCAGGGGGTGGGAAATATGCATTCGGCTATCTAAGAGCTGTGTTATATCTGGGACTACGTGGTGAGGAATATGCAGTGGCTACCTAAGAGTTGTGTTATATCTGGGACTAGCTGGTGAGGAATATGCAGTCAGCTACCTAAGAGTTGTGTTATATCTGGGACTAGCTGGTGAGGAATGTGCAGTCAGCTACCTAAGAGCTGTGTTATATCTGGGACTAGGTGGTGGGGAATATGCAGTCGGCTACCTAAGAGCTGTGTTATATCTGGTACTAACTGGTAAGGACTATGCAGTCAGCTACCTAAGAGTTGTGTTATATCTGGTACTAACTGGTAAGGACTATGCAGTCAGCTGCCTAAGAGGTGTGTTATATTTGGGACTACGTGGTGAGGAATATGCAGTGGCTGCCTAAGAGTTGTGTTATATCTGGGACTAGCTGGTGAGGAATATGCAGTCAGCTACCTAAGAGTTGTGTTATATCAGGACTAGGTGGTGAGGAATGTGCAGTCAGCTACCTAAGAGCTGTGTTATATCTGGGACTAGCTGGTGAGGAATATGCAGTCAGCTACCTAAGAGTTGTGTTATATCAGGACTAGGTGGTGAGGAATATGCAGTCCTGCTACCTAAGAGCTGTGTTATATCTGGGACTAGGTGGTGGGGAATATGCAGTCGGCTACCTAAGAGCTGTGTTATATCTGGTACTAACTGGTAAGGACTATGCAGTCAGCTACCTAAGAGTTGTGTTATATCTGGTACTAACTGGTAAGGACTATGCAGTCAGCTGCCTAAGAGGTGTGTTATATTTGGGACTACGTGGTGAGGAATATGCAGTGGCTGCCTAAGAGTTGTGTTATATCTGGGACTAGCTGGTGAGGAATGTGCAGTCAGCTACCTAAGAGCTGTGTTATATCTGGGACTAGCTGGTGAGGAATATGCAGTCGGCTACCTAAGAGCTGTGTTATATCTGGGACTAGGTGGTGGGGAATATGCAGTCCTGCTACCTAAGAGCTGTGCTATATCTGGGATAGCTGTTTTGGAATATGCAGTCAGCTACCTAAGAGTTGTGTTATATCAGGACTAGGTGGTGAGGAATATGCAGTCAGCTACCTAAGAGTTGTGCTATATCTGGGATAGCTGGTTTGGAATATGCAGTCCTGCTACCTAAGAGCTGTGCTATATCTGGGATAGCTGGTTTGGAATATGCAGTCCTGCTACCTAAGAGCTGTGCTATATCTGGGATAGCTGGTTTGGAATATGCAGTCGGCTACCTAAAAGCTGTGTTATATCTGAGACTAGCTGGTGATGAATATGCAGTTTGCTACCAAAGAGCTGTGTTATATTTGGGATTAGGTGGTGGGGAATATGCAGTCCTGCTAACTAAGAGTTGTGTTATATCTGGGACTATGTGCTGAGAAATATGCAGTCCGCTATCTAAGAGCTGTGTTATATCTGGGATTAGCTGGTGAGGAATATGCAGTCAGCTACCTAAATAGAAAGGTAAATAAGCCTGAGACCAGATAATCTTGCGTGTAATGAGAATGTCTGACTATTAAATGGACATTGACTTTGTTGTAATATTACTTATTGAGACAAATCTTCAAATCAGTAAACTGACTTTGTGCCCCTACAATACCTCTGCAAAGAATGGGACATGAACACCAAATTACATATGTGGGCTTTATTACTACAACCCTATCATTTTATTATTAGAAATATACCTAGGAAAAGCAATAAGAAAATGGACTTGTTATCTAGTCCCATAACCCATCTCATTAAATATAGAACTGGATATTGTATGTTGGAAGGGGTTCATTCTAGCATAGTGGCTCTCTGGCAGGTTGAGAATGTTTGATGTAGTGGTTACACTCCATATATTATAGTAACAACTGATGCTGTTGTGTAGACAGTATATTGTGGTACTAAATGTCTGTAACAGCAAAATGTAATGTGAATCACCTGAGGAAAGGCTATTAAAAGAAGGGCTGGAAAGACTTTTTCTTCTGATAGAGAGGGCCTAGCAGAAATTGTTTGTGGACCCTGATCAGAAGAAGCTGTAGATGTATTCTGGAAGTACCAGGTGCTTAACTGTAGCTGTATTTGGGCTTGACCAGAGCTGCAATACCAAGCTGCTATATTTCATCATGACACTATGAGTGACCTGAAATTATGTAAAGCAGAAGTCTGGTTGTTTTGAGTGGAAACTGAACTGTAATTTGACATTTATACTGTAAGTAATTAAACTTACAAAATGTCACCAGTGTATTGCATTTGCAAAAACATATATATGGATCTAGGACACATGCTCGACTAGCATGTGTCCGAATCACAAAACATCGAACACACATACATGAAAGCACTTATCATCGAAAAGCGCTTCTGTGTATGTGTACTTCAAAAAAAAAAATAAAAATCTACATTTCTGCAGGGGGCTTTGCCACCCTGCACCCCCCCAAACCCCCCTACTTTAATATTTGCACTCTGAGATCACACTAAAGTTGGGAAAAAGGAATTTTCCCTTACCTGCACTGTAGTCCAATCTATGAAACAGGCACACATACACGGAAACGCTTTTCGGTGTTAAGCGCTTTCTTGTATGTGTGTTCAATGTTTTGTGATTCGGACATATGCTAGTCGAGCATGTGTCCGGATCCCATGCATATATATATATATATATATATATACCCAAAAAATTTTGGGCTAGTATTAATAATCTTCTATCCCCAGGCCAGTCACTCACACCAAATCCCCAGGACTCTAATCCAAACAATCCTAAACAAATAGCTAATGACTTCAACTCTTTCTTCACCAATACTATCCAAACTCTAGCAAATCACCTACCTCCTGACATCTCTAAATTACCCACACATACTTTACACACTTCTCTTCCCCTTCTCCTTCAACCTGTATCTACCTCATTTATCTTATCCCTACTCCATAAACTGAAACCCACCACACCCTCTGCAGACAAACTTCCTGCAGAATTTCTGCAGTTAGGAGCTAAAGCCATTGCCTATCCCATCTCAATCCTGATAAACAGATCTATAAAGGAAGGAATTTTCCTTCCATTTGGAAGATATCTCACATCATCCCACTACACAAAGGGGAAATTCTAATGACTTCTCTAATTTTCGTCCCATAGCATTGCTATCACCTATAGCCAAAATCATGGAAAAGTGTATCCATAAACAACTACTTAATCATCTTCTCCATAACAACCTACTAGCTAACAGTCAACATGGATTTAGACCTTCACACAGTACCACTACAGCATTACTCTCCTTTACTAATGCTATCAACCATAACCGTAACAACAATAATCTATCATCTTCTATCTTCATAGATCTTTCAAAAGCTTTCGACATGGTTAAACATAAACTCCTTCTGCACATACTAAAATCTCTTTCAATTCATCCTTCTTCCTTATCCTGGTTTACATCTTACCTAGAAAACCGTCAGCAGGCAGTACTTTGGAAAAACTCATTATCTAACCTCCTTCCTGTAGCTATAGGTGTGCCTCAAGGGTCTATCCTTGGCCCGCTCCTATTTTCTATATTTATTAACGACCTCCAGTCAGCTATTCCAAACACTACTTGCATACAATATGCAGATGATTCCACTATAATCTGCACTGCTTCCTCTCAGACTGAACTCCTGTCACTTACCCAAGAAGCTTTTTCCACTGTTGAACACTGGTTCTCTGACCGTTGCCTACTCCTTAACCCCAAGAAAACAAAGTTACTATTGTTCTCACCTACCCACAAATCAAACTCTCTTAATTTCTCTATTACTTCCTCTGATAACACTCTGATTTCTCCTGATCCTACTACAAAAATATTAGGAATAACTATTGACAACAATCTCAGTTTTGATTCTCATATTAACAACACAATAAAAGTAATAAACAAAAAGATTGGTTCCCTTTATAGAATCAAACCATTCCTTACACCTGAAGCTCGGACCACCTTAGCTAGTTCTCACCTTATCTCTACCCTTCTATATGCTTCTACTATTTATACCAATTTCTCTAAAAATAACCTCAAGAAACTTGCGACATCTTACCATAATATTGCTCGATTTGCCACAGGATCCCTATTCAGAACTCATCACTGTCTTAACCTAAAACAACTTTGCTGGCTTGAACTTCCTAACAGGCTGATTTATCAACAGCTCTTAACTGCTCACAAAATTCTATACCAGCCTTCTAAAACACCAATTCTCTCTAACCTCATTACGCCTTATAATAACTTGAAACACCTACGTTCATCAAACAAACTAATGGCTAATATTACCATACCCAATAACTCTGCAGGTGATAGCCTTTTTTCTAACTCTGTTGGAAAAATATGGAACAAACTGCCATCTGATATCTCATCTTTAACTAGTCTTCCACTCTTTAAAAAACAGCTGAAAACACATCTCAATAAACACTGGCTCTGTTCCTGTAACAACCCAGATTAACCTTTCTTTTTCCTTTCCTCCTTAACTCCTCCTCACACAACATCCTATGGACATATGTAAAAAAAAAAAAATTTATTGTTAGAATCTGTATAGCAAATATCTACTAAACTTTGTTTATGTAATTTCCTGCGATGACTATGCCTGTTTGCATGTATATCACATGTTCTGACTCAATGTGTTATTATGTTTGACCTTATATTGACTGTTGCTGTGAATTATCTGTAATATCGTTGGAGCTTTTCTCCCCGGGCCTCCACTGAAAATGGACATATATCCAGCTGGACTAGCCCGGTCAACAAATGTAAAATAAAATAAAATAAATATATATATATATATATATATATATATATATATATATATATATATATACACACACACATATATACACACACACACACACACACACACACACACTGTATAAGTGCTGGAATTTATACATTATGTGCACAATTAACTCCTGTCTTAACAAGTAGCAGGACCGAATAATTATGTTTTTTGGTCTATGGCATAATAGAAAACGCTTAAGCAACTCTGCAGTCTGTGGCTACCACCTCACCCATACAGTATAAGAAGGAATCAGTACTGCAAAACTAAACAAGGATATACATTTTGAGCCTCAAGAGCAGGGTCAGTCCACCCAGGCATTCTACTTGTATGTTTTATGAGAGTGAAGCTATAACATTAGCAGTGTTTTTTAGTAGTTCACAGCGTGCAAATAAAACTGACTGTTGTAGCCTGTGTCCCAAAACCCCAGCTAGTGCAGGGATCTCAGTGCTTTCTGCCTTAGTTTGTATCACTTGAGGCCCACCTGTTTATTTGCATCTCTATACATTCCCCTTCATTACTAATGTGTCTCCCTACTCTAATCTGTACACAAACTGGCTACTAATAAGCAAGTCAATATGAAGACACACTCCCAGCCTTAATAAATTAGACAAGACAGACCACTTCGTAAAGGGGGTGGAACTGCCTTACTTTATAAGTCCAGCGTAACTGTATGTCAATTCCCAAACTCCTACCCCTCCCCCAATAATTGGGACATACTTATCTCACAACAACTTCACCCTAAAAAGGTCATCACCACAATTGTGATCTATATTCCACCTGATAATACACCTACTAGCCTTGAAGAATTCTTATCCTGATGTTCTTCCACATACTCACAAGAAACTCTTATTCTGGGGGATTTCAACCTAGACTGGTTCACCTGTATATTAGAACCACCAAGTAATGTAATAAATCTCCATGGCTACCAGCAGCTAGTCCAAATTCCAACTAGATGAGATAAAAAATCTAAAAGGGAATCCATCCTTGACTGGGTCCTAACAACCCCACATTGTTCCCCCATACAGGCAGTCTCCCAGACACCTTAAGTGACTACAACATAATATACCTTGTATGTAGTAGAACAAGCATATGCAAAACCACTAACTGTAAATCCACTAGAAACAAAACAATTCTCTCCTGAGGTCCTCAATACTTTACTCTGTAACTGGACACCCCTAAAAACCCTCTCACTTGACCAGGCTATAGCATATTTCAACAAAACATTTCTACAACACCTAGACACTGTCACTCCATTGGGCAAAATCAAGGTTAGAACCTCTGCAAACCCCTGGCTCAGTAAATAAACTAAACAAATCCTCAAGTCCAGAGACACTACTTGGCTTTACTATCAAAAACCAAAGAAACACAAAGTCTAACTAAGTACGAAGAACTGTGCAACTGTGCAAAAAATGCATTAGGTTGGACAAAAAATCCTACTACACAACATTACAAACTAAATACCAATACAACTCCCAAAAATTTTGGAAAAATGTAAACCAGCTACTAAAACCCACCCAAAAGGCTACCCCCAAACCAACTACCCCTGACACTAATTTTCCCATCGAAACACAATTCAACTCCCACTTTGTGAGCTTAATTCTATCCTTAGTATCACAGGACAGTTCCTACCTTACTATCCCCCCAACACAAATAACACTTATACAAGCTTTACCCCCAAAACAGTTTCCACCACTTCACTCAAAAGCATGCTCTCCAAACTAAAAACATCATCAACAGCAGCCGACCTACTCCCCAGCTATTTCTTGAAACTCACAACAGATGCTATTGCTATCCCAATCTCCACTCTCATAAACAGATCAATTGTTGAAAACTATGTGCTCAAACTCTGGAAAATATCCTATATTACACCCATACATAAAGGCAGGACCTCTACAGACCCATTGCTTTACTCTCCCCCCTGGCCAAAATCCTAGAAAAATGCATCCATACCCAGGTGCTAAAATATCTTCTAGACAGCAACATCCTGTCACCTACACAGCATGGTTTCAGACCTGCCCATAGTACCACTACAGCCCACCTCTGCTTCACAGACACAGTAAACCATCTCAAACCATCTCAAAAATGAAGGCCTGCAGGTGTCAACTCTTTTTTTGGATATGTCCAAAGCATTTGACACAGTCTCACACCAAATCCTGCTAGACAAACTAAACCAATATCACCTATCAAATTCCACTCTTATCTGGTTCCAAAGCTACTTAACTGACTAGTACCAAGCTGTGAAATGGGAAAATTCTCTCTCTCCTCAGCTGCCCATAACTATAGGAGTCCGACAGGGTTCTGTCTTAGGACCACTACTACTCACAATCTTCACAAATGTCCTCCATACCTCCACACAGCATGCATCTATAATTCAGTATGCAGATGATACTACCTTAATTTTTGTTGCACAAAACATTCCCACCCTCCTGCAAACAACTCAACTAGCATTCTCTGATGTTGAAAGCTACCTTACCAAAGCCCAACTTATCCTCAATCCAAAGGGAACTCAGCTTATGATTATAACTAGTTCTAACAAAAACACTGATAACAGTCCATTCACTATCTACTCCATAAATGCTACTCCAATCGCTCCAGTGGCACAGGCTAAGCTATTGGGAATAACCATAGACTCCCACCTAAAATTTGATAGTCATCTCAACTTAACTATTAAAAAAGTACATGCCAAACTGGGATCACTCTACCATACCAAACCATTTCTTACCAACAACACAAGATCAGCCATTGCTCGCTCCCAGCCTCTATCCACCCTACTCTATGCATCTCCCATTCTGACTAATCTCAACAAAACTGAACTAAGCAAAATGGAAGCCTGCTATAACAGAATTGCCCGCTTTGCTGCAAATTGCTCATATAGAACTCATCACTGTACTGCTTTGAGACAGCTCCACTGGCTTGAACTGCCCAACCTCCTAACCTACAATCATCTCTGTCATTCTATTACCTCCCCAATAACTGTCCTGCCCTCAAAAAACTCTTACAACATCACTCAGCCAAAAGACCTCTTAGATCATCAAGCAAACTGCTACTAGAATTCACCAACAGCTACAATAGCTTTGGAGACACACTATATAGTAGTTCAGTGGCTAAAAAATGGAATTCTCTCCCCACTAGCATACAAAACACATTGTCCAAAGCCTCCTTTACAAACCTCATTAGGCAACATCTCAAGCAAAGTTGGCAGTGCCATGATTGCTCCCCAGGCTAGTGAAAGTGGATAAGGTACACATACTAAACCTAGAGTACTTGATAATAGTTTTCACTCTTACTCACTACCTTTATTTTTAAATTAAGATTTTCTTGTTTGTTCTCTCCACTGTAACTGTTTATGTGCCGCATACCACTGTAAAAACATGTCTATTGTAATTTGTGTGTATACTGATCATGTCGAAATATCTAAATGTATCTGTAATTTTTCTATGTGAAGCTTTTCTCCCTGGGCCTCTGCTGAAAAAGGGCCTTTTTGGCTCAGTCAGACACCCCGGTTAACAAATGTTAAAATTAAAAAAAAATAAAATAAAATAAAAATATTATAAGAGAATAGGCAGATTTGCAAGGAACATGCAAAAATGTAATGCCTAAGAAATGATTAGGCAGAGTTAAGAGGAGGGAATTGAGCAGGCATAGAAGGTAATTAAAGGTGGCGGTCGACCTTTGACATAAGAGTACCAGTAGACTAGAACCCTAACAGACAGTTTGGTCAGTTTTCTAAACTGGCTTTTCTTACACGTTGACTAATATTTGACTCTAGAACCCCATAATATCATTGCTTGACACTAGATATTAGAATCGCAGTAGACAGTTGTGTGATACTTGACACCAGGATCCCTTTTCATTATTGACAGACTCCTAACAATGGGATCTCACTGCATATAATTGGCTGACTCCTAACAACAGTATCCTTGCATGTAATTGGCTGACACCTGACACTGGAATCTCAGTGTATGGTTGCTTGAGATTTGACATTGGAACACAAGTGTATAAATGGTTTAAGTCTGACATAGCTGATGGCTGGTTGATATTTGACACTCCAATCAGAAAACTCAAAAGAACAATACCTGGAACTAGGACTCTGTCAGAGTAGGTGGTTGTGTCATACTTAACACTAACCCCTGGTTATTTCTAGAAGACATTTGCATTAACCCTGGTGATTGGGTTATTGATACGTGACACGATTACCTCAGTAAATGACTACATAGCATCCTCAGTTTGCCTGCAGTGGAGTACATTGCATGTCTGGGAAGGGGAGGGGATGATTATCATTTCCTTTCAAATGTTATAGCAAGTTTCTCTGCTAGTACAGGTCTAATAGCAGAAGTTGTGTCTTGGAATGCTGGCAGTTGACATTAACATTTGGAAAACAGCATTTTTCCATTTTTTAACAATACCTGTAAAGTCACCATTACAGTAGCTCATACAGATATGGCCGGACTACTTAATTTGTCATGAAGTTCTCAAAAGTGAATGCAGCACCTGCTTCTATAAAGGGGGCAGTGAATCATTTTGGATTGTATGATCAGACTTCAGCTCCTTAAAAGCTGCTGCATTTAATGCTGCCAGTGACTGCCATGTCCTAATAATGTCCAACAATGTAGCACTATGGGCCCTCAGTATGAACAGATGTGATCTGATATCCTTACAGTTCTTATGAGTCCTCACTACTGCACAGTTATGTAGTATTGTACACGTATCTACAAGGTGCAGAAATTACAAGGGGTCACTGTGACTAGGGTAACATGGGCCTCCAACAGCAGACCTGTCACTAGTGGTGTTCCCCAGGGATCTGTCCTGGGACCCCTACTGTTTGCCATGTACGTCTAAGAGGTCCAGGCAAAGACAAAGGGTCTGTGGCTAACCAAGTCTGCGGATGACTGTAAGTTGGGTGCTGCAATTGTCTCTCCAGTTGATGTTAACATACTGCAAGAGGCTCTCACAACTACAAATAACTGCTGCCAAAATCATGGCCTTAAGTTAAATGTAAAAAAAATGTATTATTGTACCATTTGGCAAAAACACAGCCCCTACTGATTACATCAGTGGCAACTCCCTAAGCACACAATCTGGGGTGAGAGATTTGGGTACTCAGGTTGACAGCAATCTCACATTCGTCCATCATGTGGCGGCGGTGATCAGAAAAGCCTTTTACTTGGTTCATCTCAAAGTAAAGGGATTGTATCCAGAAAAAGGAAGTTATTACCTCTCTGTACTCCGCCCTTATTAGTCCTATAATTGAGTATAACACCCCGTTTGGTATGTATCTATCCAAACACCTGCATCAACTGGAAAGGCCACAGAAATACCTCACAAAGAGAATCCATGGCCTCCAACACCTATCCTCAGAGGTGATCTGTGTCCTGCCTTGAGTTGCCTACAAGGCAATATTGGACCCTGCTCTACTAGAGATGCTTCATATTCGTAAGTCTAACTCCTCACACATTACCCAGTTTATAGACCTAAATCTAATATGCAACATCAACAAAACCTGCTGGGGAGACAGGTTTGTCTCCCAGAAGCTGTCTATAGAATAGACTTCCCATACATGTCAAACAGAGCACCTCACTGACACTTTTCAAGTGCAACTTTGATGAGTGGATGGGAAACTACAAATTTGTCCCAGGAGTTCCTCCTGTGTCTCTCACTGACAGGGGTGACAGGTGCTAACTGAGGTTACTTTTTGGGGATAAACCCTTGGCTAGGCTTGTAAGGGCCCCAGGGCCATTAGCCTAGTAACCCCCTATGATCCTATGAGTGGTCATTATGTATCAGTAATATGCAGAACTTAAAGGCTGCATGAAAGCCAATTAAGGGCATCTGGGCACCTAATAAATGTGGCCTGCAGATCTTAAGCACATCTGGGCACCTAATACATGTGGCATACAGACTACCTAACTGCTTGCAGCAGGCACACCTGTCATGACTTCATTAGGTTTCTTCTTTCCCAGTGCTGCTTGAATCACTTGGATTCACACATGAAGACATCGGTTCATAGGTAAGTACTAGGCTAGCTGCTCTTGTGAGACATATTAAGGCTAGCTCATTCCCCTTTTTGTGCTTGAATTAACCTATCCTATTTGGTATTAGATTGCCCTTCCCCATCCCGTAGTTAATAATTATATAGTACACCCATCCCATGGTTAATAATTATATATTACCCCAATAAGAATAACTGGAATCATACCATAACTAATTTGAGGGGACCCATGCATGGGATAAAGCATTTAAGAGCTGCCTCTGTCCATTAGTAGTACAGGGGGCAGTCCTGGGGTAAATTTCCTAATACCCATCAATAACTCCAAGTTGTAATTGAATATGGACAGGGATGATCTTTGTTTATGTGGATGGGGAGTCTATTCCACAGCAGCTGTATCCTCTGTGAGCTATACCTGTTCCCCCAAACTGTTCTGTTGATGTTGCAGAAGAGGTATAGATTCCTAGACAGAGTATTTCTGATGCCATTTGACTTGGTGATGTACAGTAAATCCGTTAGTATTGGGTTGAAAGATGTCTTGTATGCCAGGCACAGGTCACCTCTTACCAGTCTGTAGGATACAGACTATGGTGATAAGGCTTTTAGTTAGTCCATGCAGTTCATATTGTTTAGGCCTTGTATCATTTTAGAAAGTAAATCTGTGAGCATTGTAGTTGTTGCATATGTCTGGACAGATAAATGGCAAAGGGGGTAATATAGTCAATGACTGGCCTAATGAGGGCTGAGTAAATGAGGGAAATGATATCCATAGATCTAGACACAATCCATTTGTTTATAAGCTGCCCAATAAAGAAGGACTTTTTGTGATAATGGACTCATGTTGGTCAAAGTTAGGTCACTATCCACATAAGTTCCTAAATCTTGAATAACTGGGTCAACTCTTATAGGAGTATTGTCAATGTGGTAGTTCCCTGGGATCGATAACTTCCAAAGGATATGATAATGCATTTTTACATTGAATTTTGTCACCAGTCACTAGCTATTTATTTGGGGCAAATGTTCCTGCAGGATGGCTTAAGTCATTGGAAGGTTAATGACTGCTCCTAGCTTGTTGTCATCTGCAAACTTAGTCAGGCAGAGCACTTTGGTATTGGCTTTTACTTCAGAAAAGTAAGTGGCAAACAGATGATGTCCTAGCACAGAATCCTAGGTCTGGAGTACTCAACTGGTGATGGATCTCTTTGTGGAAGTAACTTCTCCTATTTTTTCTTTAACAGCTTACACTGCTTGGCATCACCCAGAGGACTATATCCTGCCAGATTTACTTTCTATGATATTATCCCTCTTCAAATAATGTCTGTTTTGTAATTGCCATGGGTTGCACCACATGGTATGATTTGTCCTGTATGTAGCTCCAGGTCCTGTTGTATCCAGGATTACAAATCTGGGTGCCCCTAGTACTCAGCATCAGTTATGTACCACATTATTTTTCATATGTATGTATATATATATATATATATATATATATTGTTAAACTACACTTTTCAGGTAGTCTGTACCTTTACTCAATTAAAACACTGAGAGAGTTCTGCTGTTACGACATTCATTTACTGCACACAAGGTTTACATCTAGCTTAACAATGAAAGTTATATATATCAAAAACGTATTTCAGCTTACAGCATCAGGTCTGTAAGAATAGAAAAATCAAAGTCTCTGATACAAAAGAAAATGTCCCAGTCTTTATAGTGTCTTTTCTGCCTACATCAGCAGTTTAGAGAATTTGCCAGAATAATGGATCTTTCCTTTGAAGCTGTTCTGCTTACAGTTTGTTTTCCATATTTTAAACATTCTGTTCCTGAAGGATAACTCTTCTGACTCGCACTTATCTTGCACGACCTGTTGACGAGACACAGCTGCATACAAGAGTTCATCTTGAACTGCTTGTAGATAATAAATTTCACAAGCTGCATAGTTTATAATAGATAAAATATTTTACTTCTGATTCTTATTAACAATGAATGCCAAGCTATATGTTTTTGCCAAGTAAGTTAACTGAGTTCAAACTAAGTGCACTCTACACACTGACATGCAGAACATTTATTTTACATTTTCAGAAAAATCCACAGAACTCCATTTTAACGTGTTCTTTACTCTCACAGTTCCCTCTTCTCATTTAAAAAGCGGAAAATGACTGTTCATTTTCAACTTCAGTTGTACACATTGAAACCTTTTCCAGTTTATCTAAGTTAACCATCATGATCTGTTGAATTCTATAGGTATTTCACAAATGGCAACTTAGGTAGCAATTCCAGATAGTTAGTATGACTATAATGCCTAACACTACTAATACAGGATGCATCAACCAACTTACGTTTTTCCCTGATTTTGACCAACCAGTAAAGATATCCCACCAGTTGTGAGCAATGTCTTTTTTGGTTGTTTCAGCCAAAGTAGTTTATCTTTTGCAATGATACTTAATGCCTCATAATACAGGATACTTTTATTTCTTTTTTCCAGATACTCTCTGAGAATTTTAGTATTGTTCATTATGTTCTTTAAATTATCCAAACATATAGATATACTGGGAAGCTGTATTAAGTCATAATTCCAATTCTTGGATATATTTACTTCAATGGGTTCAGTAAACACATAGCTGTTATTATTCCATTTAAGGAAATCAGCATGTGATAAACATCCTACAAAAGGTACTTTTAAATTATGACCTGCGTCTTGATCTGTAACCAAACAAATATACTGAGGAGCCACTTCTGTAAACATTTGAAAAGAAGAAGGCATAATAGTCCATTTCCACAAATTAACAGAATGCTGCAGTAAGCATGGTTCATAGACAGGTGGATGCTGTCCACAAATTAGTCCATTTTGAGTCTGTGTACAATACTCAATTTTATGTGTTTTTCCTCTCATGTCTATATAATTACCTTCAAATTGTGGCAACCAATACTCATATCCTTCTGGTATGAGAAATATCATAGGTAACATGGTAAATTGACACATAATAGTGGTATCAGTAACATTATAATGCATAAACTTTCCTGTACAATATTGTGGAGTACAGTATGTTACTTCAGTAAATAACCTAATTCAATCAGTATCAGGTATCCATTTGTTAAACAATTGTTGCCAAACATTTTCATTTTGTAACATGAGTTCAGTTTGTACTGTATTTTTCTGAATTTCCATGTATAAAGATTGCATAGTACATTTTGTTCAGTTCACAAAAATTGTCATGTTACCGTCAAATTTTAACTGATGTAGCTGCATAGCATTATAATTGTCTAAAATTTGCTGCTTATAGTTTATATCATGCAGGTGTGTCTTCCATATATCTGGATTACAAAATGCTTGTAAATATACAATCTGAGAGATATCTTCTCCCACTACTTTTAATCGATTAGCTAAAACTTCAATGTCAGCTGCATTGCTGCATTAAGAGCCCCCATTCCAGTGCTTAGGCCTCCTAGCAGAGTATCATACCATGTAAAATCAAATAAATCCAGGCAACTATTGCATCCACACACAGGTTTAATTTTGAAGCACGTTTCGTCTGTTTCTACGCAGACTTCATCAGAAAATACAAATAGCATTACACGACCTCAATTAAATACTATGAACTCCAAAAAAAAGCGGGATAACTAAACAATCAACAAGTAGACGAGAACAATCTAAAAAACATTCAAGCAAGTTGACTGTAAACATCTCTAACTCATAAAAGAAAACAGTGAATAACACAAGTTAAAAATACCAAAATGCAAACAAAAAATTAAGTTTACTCAAACCCTGTCTTACTAAAAAAACACAATTTAAAAGCAAATAACACTTTCATTAACTAAAATACTAGCCTATTGTTACACAATTAACTATATTAGACTAAACAGTTAGATTCTTAATTCACAGTTACCTCTCTAAGCTCCTCAGTTTTAAAATACTACTGATTGAACATGCTTCATTCAATCCAGGAACATTGCAAGCATCCAGTTTTATTTGCCATTTCAACTCCAGTTCCTCTAATTTGAATGCAAACAGGCCACCCTGAAAATTACGGTTGATACTGTCAATAACCAAGAATTTAAATTGATGATCACTAAAAATAGAGACATGCTTAGCAAGGACAATATCTACTTTGTTGCCACTTATAGCATAAATATGCTCATACATCCTATCCCAGAGTCTACGCTCTGTTTTTCCTACATAGAATGTAGGGCAACACGTGCACATAGCTACATAAACAATCTCCCTTGAATTACAGTTAAATTTACCATTTATACAGTGTTTATAACCATTAACTGTAAAAGAACTAGTTACATTGACATGTTTACAAAGGTTACATGACTCACATTTCACCATACCTGGTGTTTTAACAGTGTGTTTTTCTAATAATTCTTTCAGATTCCTACCACATTTAAACATAACTTTTGGGAATTCACCAAGTTTATTCAGTAAAATCTGGTTGCATCTAAACAGCCCCCAGTTTTTCTTGATAATATTGACACAAGAGCTACTCTGCAAACTGAATGTAGTTATAAAGCTGTTACACCTTGTATATTCATTCCCATGAATCAAATCATTAATATGTTGAGGTGACTGAACTAAGTCAGTAGATATTATGCCTTCTAAAACCTGTTTATTCCCAACCAGAATTGGCTCAAACGTATGGTTAGCTCTTTTTGTTTTAACTTCCACTATCAATGCATCCAGTAAAAGTTCAGGAAAACCCCTATGCAGGAAGGCTGTTTTTAAAAAAATCACATTCCTCTTGGAAATCCTCATCTTGGGTAGAGATCTGAGCAACCCTAACAAGTTGACCTTTTATAACTGGCCTTTTCTGATGAAAAGGGTGGCAACTAGAAAAATGAAGAAACATATTTGAGTAAGTGTTCTTTCTAAATATTTTTGCCATATAACAGTTCAACTCTACTTTTTTAGTAAGCCAAATATCTAAATAAGAAATAGCCACCAAGTTGAAATTTGATGTAAACTGTAAAAATTCAGTTGAACTGTTAAAACTGTTCAGTAATAAACTTACCATCAGTTCATCACCTTTTAATAATACAAAAATATCATCAAGGTATCTTGTATAATAAGCTACAGATTCGACGTATAACATCACTTTTAAACACCAACTCAGTTTCTCAATACGCCATGACAAGGTTGGCTACACTTGCCCCACATGGGAAGCCCATAGCCAACCCTACCTTTTGCAAATAAAATTGTTGATTGGAGGTGAAAAAATTGTTGGATAAAACCAAATCCAACAACTCCATCACCAATAAAATGTCATGGCGCGGGACTTCCTGTTTTGCCATTATATGAGCCACCCACTCAATTCCAACTTGATGCGGAATGCCTTGACATCGATTGTTAGAAAGTTGTAAAAAGAATCCCACTTAGGGAGAGTTTCTAACATTCTAGACTGATAATAAACTTCAGCAGAAAAGCCTGCTGAGGCTATGATAGGACTGGTAACAGTAGTTTCTAATGCTTTAGATTGATATTCGTCTAACACGGCTTGTAATTTTAAAAGGTTTTGATTAGCTAAGTCTGTTTCTCTAGCAGCCTCAGATTCCTTTGTCTCCAACTGAGCTTGTAATGTGTCTATTTCCTCCTTAGCAATAGTTATGTCACTCTGTGCATCAGCCAGGTGCTTTTCATATTTTTCCTGCGAATGCACAATTTTACTTATTAACCCTTCTATCATACCAATAACTTTACTGCCCTGATCAATAGCAGTTTGTGTAAAGGTCTTAATTTCAGTCTGTGAGACTTTCAAAAACTGAGAAAATTCTTTTGTACATTCAGCGGTGTCCGCATGCAGTTTACCAGACACATTCCATTTATCACAGTAAGTCTGAAAATGACCCATGAGGTCAAGATCCTGCTGGTTTCTAACTTTAGCAATCCAATCTTTAAACTCCTGCAAATTAGACTGTAAAGTACAAACTTTGACATCTGCATCACTGTCTAACAAATCTTTTGCAACAGGATATATAGAAGCAGGAACCATTGTCTGTGCTTCAAGCATTACTTTATACTGGTTGTGTTCCAGGTTTTGTACAATACGTTTATGACAAGGCATGCAAAAAGCAACATTTAAATCATTGCAGATAGCACATTTTTGTATATCCTGTGGCACTTTAGCCTCACACACATACCAATCAAAGGTAGAGATCCACTTACATAATGCTGGATTATCAGTTTTCCCCAATAAAGACTTACAGGTGCTAACATGCTGATCATACCATGTATTTAAATAATTCTACACATTTATATATGGTTCAGACACATAAAACTTTCAGCTTTGGTTGTAGTTCCTGTGTACTGTTTCCTTGCCTTATTTGGGGGAAGGGAAGCTACCTTGCTTACCAGTGGGAGTGGGAAGCATTGAGCTGCCTTTTGTCCAGTTTTGTGAGGTTTCAGCCAGTAACTAGTAGTTTATTGGTCGTTTTGGGCCAGTTTCTAGCTTTTTCCAGCCCCCTGGTGTAAAACTTTCAGCTTGTACCTACTCAGCACAGACTCCACGTGGGCCAGCAGAGTAATCCAGGCTGCAGAGAGCTGAATAAGCGACTTTTCTTGATACTAAGTATATTTTTTGTTGCTTTCCACATCTGAATACCTAGCAACTGTATTTCGCCTGCCTTTCTGTTACATTGAAGCTGTTTTTACTGCATTTAACTTAATATTGCACTTGGAATCCTTGTTTGTTACTATTTGACTGTATTTGTAGCAAATTCTTCTGTGTAAGCTGTAGTAGCTGATTCATAGCATTTATAAGTGTTTGCTGTACCTGTTTCTGCCTGTTTTGTGAAAAAAAGAAAAAAAAAGAAAAAATATCTCTTGTTTTTCCTGCTTTACTAGTTTAGTCCAGTTTCAGAGTTGCTGATTCCTGGGCTTTGGTTGTAGTTCCTGTGTACTGTTTCCTTGCCTTATTTGGGGAAGGAAGCTACCTTGCTTTCCTGCTTTACTAGTTTAGTCCAGTTTCAGAGTTGCTGATTCCTGGGCTTTGGTTGTAGTTCCTGTGTACTGTTTCCTTGCCTTATTTGGGGAAGGAAGCTACCTTGCTTACCAGTGGGAGTGGGAAGCATTGAGCTGCCTTTTGTCCAGTTTTGTGAGGTTTCAGCCAGTAACTAGTAGTTTATTGGTCGTTTTGGGCCAGTTTCAAGCTTTTTCCAGCCCCCTGGTATAAAACTTTCAGCTTGTACCTACTCAGCACAGACTCCACGTGGGCCAGCAGAGTAATCCAGGCTGCAGAGAGCTGAATAAGCGACTTTTCTTGATACTAAGTATATTTTTGTTGCTTTCCACATCTGAATACCTAGCAACTGTATTTCGCCTGCCTTTCTGTTACATTGAAGCTGTTTTTACTGCATTTAACTTAATATTGCACTTGGAATCCTTGTTTGTTACTATTTGACTGTATTTGTAGCAAATTCTTCTGTGTAAGCTGTAGTAGCTGATTCATAGCATTTATAAGTGTTTGCTGTACCTGTTTCTGCCTGTTTTGTGAAAAAAAAGAAAAAATATCTCTTGTTTTTCCTGCTTTACTAGTTTAGTCCAGTTTCAGAGTTGCTGATTCCTGGGCTTTGGTTGTAGTTCCTGTGTACTGTTTCCTTGCCTTATTTGGGGAAGGAAGCTACCTTGCTTTCCTGCTTTACTAGTTTAGTCCAGTTTTAGAGTTGCTGATTCCTGGGCTTTGGTTGTAGTTCCTGTGTACTGTTTCCTTGCCTTATTTGGGGAAGGGAAGCTACCTTGCTTACCAGTGGGAGTGGGAAGCATTGAGCTGCCTTTGTCCAGTTTTGTGAGGTTTCAGCCAGTAACTAGTAGTTTATTGGTCGTTTTGGGCCAGTTTCTAGCTTTTTCCAGCCCCTGGTATAAAGCGTGCTAAGCGTTAGCCGATTTAAGCGATTTAGCGGAGCTGCCACTGTTGCACACTAGGGCAGTGCCGGTTAAGCAGGTTTAAACTATTCGGGCTACCTAAAGTCCACTCTTCAAATTTTCCCTTAAAACTACCTTCCTCGAACTATACTACTGATCAAATCAGCGGATCCTATAACTAAAAGATCAACTCTACTTTACTCCAAGTAGACTATTCTCTATCTATTAAACCTAGCACTTGCTCCTACAGTACTTATTACCTTGATACGGCACTCTTGTCATAGATAGTACCCCAAAAGGCAACCCCCATTTCTCGGTCACCCACGTCCCCGGAATCTTTTTTTAAAGTTTTTCGTCTACCCTTCTAGCATGTCGAGGGATCAGCTGCTAGTGTCCTCTCCTGCTCAGCTGGTGAACCTGGGAATATTGAGGCAATGTTTCAATTGCCTCATGTACCTGAACAACCCTTTCCTCCTCCCACAAAACACAAATACATGCGAGAGATGCAACTATACGGCCAAACTGGAGGCTGAGCTCTCTCAACATAGGACTGGCAAGACCAGTCAGGAGGAGAAGGTTACCACACACACTATAGACCCAGTCTCACATAGTACCATTACAACCTCAAATCATACACATAAACACACAAAGACATACTCAGAGGCTCTGATCAAAAATCTACCAAAACAGCAAAGGCCACCAAAGCAGACACCCAAACAACCACCACCTCAGAACACAACACCCGCAACACATAGACCTCACAGTCAGAGTGTCAAACAGTCACAGCCCTTAAGGCCAAACACAATGCCAGACACACTAGTCATTGGTGACTCCATAGTCAGACACACTGATGTCCCGCTCACCAGACTGAGTAAGGAGAAGGTCACAGTAAGCTGCCTGTCGGACGCTAGAATCCGCCACATAACGCAAGCACTCAGGTCTCTCAACAGCAGGTACAAATATGACTCAGTCATTGTCCACGCTGGTGTAAACGACCTGAGACGTACCTCCTTGGACTACATGAAAAGAGACATTGAGGAGCTCTCTGATTATGTAGCCCAGGCAGGTATGACCCTGACCTTGAGCAGTATCCTACCTTCACCAAGAATGATGCCACAATACAGAGATAAGATGATCAGCTTTAACAATTGGCTTAAACACTGGTGTCATTCAAAGGGGATCCAGTATCTGTCTGCCTGGGATGACATGCTGGACAAGCCACGCTGCTTCGCAAGGGACGGCTTGCACCTGTCACCCTGGGATTCCGGATATTGGCAAAGGCTCTTGCCACCCCATAGTGCCTTTTTAGGCAAGGCTCAAATTCTAAACCTACCACCCTAGAACACAAAAAGGAAAAAACTAAGAGTAATGCTGCTCAATGCCAGAAGTCTAAATCTCAAAATGCACGCACTCGAGGCCCTTCTCAGTATGGAGAACATCGATGTCTGTGCTGTGACAGAAACCTGGTTCAAGGCTCCTGAGAGCACCCCAGCGCTATCAGGTTTTACCTCATATCATGCGTTCCGCCCCAAAATCCGGACAATACCAAGAAAGGAGGGGTATCCATATTCATCAAGGACACCCACACCTCAAGACTGGTGGCAACGCACGATGCATCGGAGACCATCCAGGTGCAATTAACCATAGGCAAGACTGCTCTGCAAATTGCAGCATGTTACAGGCCACCCTCACAAACTCAGGAAACTCACATGGCCTTCCTGAAAACACTAGAGGGGATAAATGTATCACCAAACACCATCATACTAGGTGACTTCAATTACCCTAATATAGACTGGGAACACTACTCAAGCCCAAACACCCTAGCCCAAAAGTTCCTGGAATTCATAAACTCAAATGCCATGGAACAACTAGTCACCATCCCCACAAGAGGAGATAACATACTTGATCTCATCATCACGAACATGGGAGCACAATGTTCAACACCGGAAGTATACCCCTCACTGGTGAGATCAGATCACAAACTAATCTTGCTGGAGGTCCTCATCCCACCCCACCTGAAATAAAAAGACCACAGTAAAGAACTTCTCAAAGCCGACTTCACACTTCTAAAGACTAGTGTGGTCTCCTTTCAGGTCCCCGAGCTGGCGGAAAACAATACTCAAGCCGCTGAATCACTTACAAACGCCTTCTACCAGCACCTGCAGGACTGCATGGATAAGGCAATCCCAAGCAAAACAAAGACTCTTTGTACCAAAGGCAAGCGTCCAGTCTGGTGGACCCCAGCCATAAACAAACTCTACAACAAAAGGAGGAAGCTACTACAAGATAGAGCAAAATCCTTAAAAGGTAAGACACCCTTGATCACTATAAGTAAAAAACTAAGAGCTCTCATAAAATCATCCAAAGCAAATTTCGAGAGAAAAATAGCTAAAGACTCAAAAGACAATCATAAGGCCTTCTTTAGCTATGTTAGAAACCTAGGAGGAAACTCCCAGATATGCTCAGAACTAGTTCAAAATGATGTGAAGATTACTGATCCTACAGACATTGCCAACATACTGGCTGACAGGTTCAGTGCAAACTTCTCCCCTCCCCAAAAGGAGAGATATCTATACCAAATGAGTGCAGCCCCCAAACATCTCCAGCGCCCAAGTGAGAACTGCTCTCTCCAAAGCAAAAACACAGCATCCATGGGACCCGATGGTGTCCCCGGCTGTGTGCTCCACGAACTCAATGAGGAATTAAACCCACAGCTAGGACAGCTGTTTAATCAAAGTCTTACCTCTGGATACGTGCCAGGAGTGGCGCACTGCAACTGTGGTCCCACTTCACAAAGGCGGTGCCTCCACAGACCCTGGAAATTACCGCCCATTAGCTTGACAAGCCTTATCTGCAAAGCCATGGAGAGGATCATAATGGACCTCATAAATAAAGACATAGGGAATTTGCAGACTTTGGATCCAACCCAGTTTGGCTTTGTCAAAGGCAGATCATGCCTTTTAAACTTGGTTGACTTTTGAAACAGTCACCAAAGCCATTGATGAGGAAAGGCAGTCCATACAGCCTACCTCGATCTGGCTAAGGCCTTCGATACAATACCCCACTCGGGTATCATTGAAAAACTCATCAGCTTAAATGTTAACCCATACATCACAAGATGGGTTGCAAACTGGCTGAGTGACAGAACCCACAGGGTCAGAGTTGCTGGCGCCATGTCAGACTCAAAGCCTGTCACAAGTGGTGTCCCACAGGGCTCAGTCCTGGGCCCACTCTTGTTTGGCATCTACTTTTCCAGTACAAGCAAACACAGGAGGGTTATGGCTGACAAAGTTTGCAGATGACTGCAAACTGGGCGCCATAGTAGAAAACACATCTGACACAGATATCCTTCAGAAGGGTCTCACAGAAGCGGATAACTGGTGCCAGAGCCACGGCCTAAAGTTAAATGCCAAAAATGCATAGTCATACCCTTCGGGAAAAACAAGGTTACCCCTAGCTACCAAATAGGTGGCAATCCACTGAGCACAGAAGAAGTTATCAGGGACCTGGGGACCCAGGTTGATAGTAGTCTGTCATTCGACACCCATGTAGCTAAAGTAGTTAGGAAGTCCTTCTACATTGCCCACCTTATCATGAAGGGATTCTCATCTAGATCAAGGGAGGTCATAGTCTCCCTTTACTCATCACTCATCAGACCAATGATTGAGTACAATGCCCCATTCGGAATGTATCTGACCCGACACTTGCAGCAGCTGGAGAGGCCACAAAAGTTCCTCACCAAAAGGATAAAGGGTCTCAAAATCTGTCCTATGCTGCCCGACTGAAAGAACTCCAGCTCTATTCAGTCGCATCGCTTGCTCAGAGGTGACCTTTGCCTAACATACAAGGCCATGTCAAACCCAGATTTGATGAATATGCTTCACCTCAAAAATCTAGATCCATCAGAGCCACAAGGCGGAGACTTAAACCTCGACACGGCTATTAATAGGCGTGCTGGAGGGATAGATTCATCACCCAAAGACTCCCTATGCTGTGGAACAAAATCCCGGTACATGTGAGGCAGAGCACCTCGCTGGCCTTGTTCAAGAGAAATCTTGACCAATGGATGGGAGATCACAGATATACCCCAGGAATTACCTCAGTGTCACTGCTCGACAGAGGCACAGCAAAATAATGGGTATAGTTCCCCATACTAAAGGGGTGGCGTAAGCCACAAAACAATGGGCTAGGCTTATAAATGCCCTCGGGCAGATAGCCTAGTATGAACCTATGAACCTATGAACCTAAAAGTAAAAGACTGAGTGCACTTCTTGGCATTTTCATGAATTGCATTCATTGTTAAAATAAAACCAGAAGAAAATATTAATCACAAATGTTCAGGACAAGGTGGCCAGTCTTGACACGAAAATCAGTTGTGGGAGAATTCTCTGCTGTCTTCACTAGAAGCTGGTGAAACAAATTTTTGGCAGTGGAAAATTTGGACCCCGTATATCACCAACCATCTGAAGGAGAATTGCTGTACTGCCCTGTACAGCGCCACAGTGTTTTGTCTGCCAGTCAATGGACAAAGTTTGTTGGTAGAGAAGAGAAGAGTCGACTCTGAGAAGGTCTGAGCTAGAATGTCGCACTGTGAGAGGCACCTCTGCAGGCCACCTCCCCGGTCAGTTTGACTGGACTGCTCACTACTGTTAAACTAGACTTTTCAGGTAGTCTGTACCTTTACTCAATGAAAACACTGAGACAGTTCTGCTGTTATGACATTCATTTACTGCACACAAGGTTTGCATCTAGCTTAACAATGAAAGTTATATATATCAAAAACATACTTCAGCTTACAGCATCAGGTCTGTAAGAATAGAAAAATCAAAGTCTCTGATACAAAATAAAAAGTCCCAATCTTTATAGTGTCTTTCCTGCCTACATCAGCAATTTAGAGAATTTGCCAGAATAATAAGTCTTTCCTTTGAAGCTGGTCTGCTGACAGTTTGTTTTCCATATTTTAAACATTCTGTTCCTGAAGGATAACTCTTCTGACTCACGCTGATCTTGCATGCCCTGTTGACAAGACACAGCTGCATACAAGAGTTCATCTTGACCTGCTTGTAGATAATAAATTTCACAAGCTGCATAGTTTATAACAGTTAAAATATTTTACTTCTGATTGTTATTAACAATGAATGCCAAGCTATATGTTTTGGCCAAGTTAGTTAACTAAGTTCAAACTGAGTACACTCTACACACTGAAATGCAGAACATTTATTTTACATTTTGAGAAAAATCCACAGAAATCCATTTTAACCTGTTCTTTACTGTCAGTACAAAGGCACATGTTAAAAAGACCTAGCATTTTTAATCCCCCTATGCACCCTGTGGTTCATATTTTTGAAACACTGTGTGAAATGGACATTAGAGAACTAAATAAGGGAAGAAGTAGACTTAATATCACAAATTTGATGTCAGAAGAAACTGAATTACTACAGCAGATTATAGCTAATAAAAGTATTAGGGTCATGAATCTGGACAAGATTGGGGGGCTTGTTATCATGGACTCTAACGACTATATTAGCAGGGTGTTTTCTATTTTATACAGTGATGCCTATGTTGAGGTTTCTAGAAACAAGTTGAATATTGCCTATAGAAACATTGACCTTGTTCTGGATGAATTATTACTGAACGATCAGATTTCATTAGAGGAACACCAATTTTTAGAGGTACCACATCAACGGATTCCTACTATCTTTGGAATCCAGAAGATCCATAAAAGTACCCCAACCCCCCACTTCATCCAATAGTGGATCCAAATGCTTCCAAGACAT